>NC_143021.1:12545000-12752500 GCF_055824585.1 Amblyomma mixtum
GTAACCTCTCTCAGGTGTAACTTTACTGTTAGTGGAGTGTTCCTTGAGGAAAGAATATGTCTGAAAAATAAAAAGCTGTTTAATTGTACATACATCTCTTGCTTGCACTCTTTGTAGCAATATACCGGAAAGCTGAAACAGCTAATGAGCTGAGCTCAAATTTCACATTAATAAATATTTGTTGTGAAAGCAACACACCGGCAGCCAAAGCGAGAACTCGCGTGGCCACCGTCGCGCCGTAGCTACGCTGACCTTGGTTCAGTTGGTCGAAATGGTCGTGCCGTCACAGCGCGCGCAAACATTTAAGGGGATCGTATAGTGATGCTCCATGTAAGTGGGACTGAGTTTAGCTAACTGATTAATTAACCAATTACCTTTATTAACCACTCTAGTCAGAGGAGATAAATAAATAAAACCGAGTAGGAAATTGGTCGAGTTGGGGAATCGAACCAGGGTCTCCAGAGTGCGAGACGAGCATGCTAACCATACCTACACGGCAGCTGAATGGTTTGGAATGAACAAAGGCGCGTCTAGTGAATACGGTGTCTTCGTTGACTCCTATCTTCCTCCCTTGCCGTTATGGCAAGGTTCAGGTGTCCACCGAGATATGCTAGACAGATGCCTTTCCTTCCCTCAACCAACCAATTTACCGACGAGCAAGGCGTACAGCCGAACGGGCGATGACGTTCTGTGGACTCCCCGGCAGCGTAGCAAGACGCTGAAGCGCTCCAGTTTTAGAGGCGAAGCTTAACATCTTAACCACACATCAGTGACACAAGCAGCAACATCGCGCTTAAGGCCTCAGTGCACTTTAGGTCAACGAAGTGCCCCCTGAATTTTTTGGTCGCCTCATAAATTCGCAGTCTTTGCTCTGCGTGGCAACCGCGGCGGCGATCCCTGTTTGAGCCGGTGGTGTGTACTACCATTTGGAAGGGAAAAAAGCGCGAACGGGGACGCTGGGTGAAGACCAATAAGGATGCGCAGTGAGGGCTGCTCTCGCAACAGCGAGTGCTGTCGCCAGTTGTGTGGACTTCTCGTTCGCTGTCCAGTGCCCCCATCCGTGCTGTGATTTTCCTTCCAAATGAACGTCATCGAGCTAAGCAAACTTGCCATATCCGATTTCTTTTATATTTTTTTTTGATGGCGCGAGGGCATCTGGGGCCAAACAGCGCCATGGCACGAGGTATTTTTCTTCTTCTCAAGGTGGGGTCAGAGACCCATTTCCCAAGCATTTCACCCTAAAGAAGCCGAGCACCAGGCCAGGGAGGGGAAAGCTTGTGCCCATTGTACCCCCGGTGGGTACCCGGCGGCACTGGGGATCGAACTTCGCAACTCCTGCATACAGCATTCACAAGCATTCAGCAGCAGTGGCACCGCAGGACCTACTATCCGTGCCCTAAAAACATCACCTTAATTTACAGGAGCCGATTGCGTACATCTGCCCCGGATGAGCTACCGCAGAATGACTGGCGATCGGAAACGTGGCTGGGAAACTGGCTGCTAACATCGACGTAGCTCGTGACGTCACCGCCCAACAGCTATAAAAGCAGCTTGCCACCGGGGATCTGCTTCACAAGCATTCAGCAGCAGTGGCACCGCAGGACCTACTATCCGTGCCCTAAAAACATCACCTTAATTTACAGGTTGGTTTTTTTTTTCCTCCTTTTCCCCTTGAAATGTAACTTTAGCTATTTTTTTTTCTGGTAGCCGCTGCTGCTGACTGTTCGGTCTGTCGTGACAAGTGAAAAATGGCTGACACATGTCTTGCATGCAACGAGCAGCTTTCTGAGGATGAAGCGTTTCTGACATGCTCAGAGTGTTGTTATGTGTATCATCTTGGCACATGTTCTGGGGTAAGTGAAGCCACATACAAGAAAAAGGCAGAAACTGCAAAAAAAGCATGGAAAGGCCCAACATGCAAAACAGCTAAGGCTCGAAGCAACCATAGTGGCAAAAAAACAAGCGAGGAACCGGAAATGAATCTTGGAAGTGAAATTACAGATGTTCGTCTCGTGCTCACAGAAGTACTTGAGATCAAATCGAAAATCGACGCACTAGGAGAGATAAAGGCCACTGTGGATGGTATTGAGCAGTTTATGCAGGAAATGTCCACAAAATACGACGAAGTTTTGTCGAAAATGAAGCAACAGGATGCAGATATATCTGCCCTCGGAAAGCGAGTGGAAAAACTCGAGGTTCTGGTAGCAGAACAAGAAAACCAGGAATTAAGGCAACAAGTTAACGAACTAGAGCAGTACAGCAGACGCCAAAATTTAGAAATACTTGGGCTGCCCCATCATGAAAATGAAAACCTACTGGAAAAGCTTAATGTCTTGGCCACTGATCTCGAACTTCCGCTGCTTTCCGAGGCAGATGTTGAGGCTGTTCATCGATTGCCCTCACGGTCTATCAAGGAGAGCACTAACAACGCGAGTGCTAGTAGTGACAGTGAGGTCGGGGAGAGTTTTAAGAAGGTTACACCTGTTCTTGTACGCTTCCTATCCCGTTCAACCAGAGACTTATGGCTTGCAAAAAAGGGACAGCTAAAGGAAGCGAAATCTAAAATCTTCTTCAATGAAAACCTGACAGCACAGAACAAGGCGCTCTTTTGGAAAATGAAAAAAACGGCCAAGGAAAAAGAGTATGAGTTTGCCTGGTTGAAGAATGGAAAAATGTTTGTTTGTCGTGGCGCCCGCAGCCGAGTTATCAGGATTAGGATGACTAACGATCTGGATAAGATACGTTGAGTAACAGGCCGTATGCACACCACGGTAACTGATAGCAGCACCCTTGAAAATGACAGCCTCGTTCGCATATTCTTATCATGATGCTGATTCGTTTAAACATTCCAAGCCTCTACGAGAAAAAAATCAACTTTCCTTATTCCATCTCAATGCGCAAAGCCTTCGGAATAAACAGGATTCTGTAGAAACCCTCCTAAATGCACTAGACCATAAATTTGAATTTTTAGCTTTCACTGAAACTTGGTTTACCAATGATTATGATGTCATACAATTTCCAGGATACAAATGCGCATCCGTTTCACGGAGTAATAAGAGAGGGGGAGGTGTGGCCATTTATGTAATGAACCACCTAAACTATGTCACCATTGAAGATTTCTGTGTCATAGATCAGCACTTTGAGTGTGTCATGTTAAAATGTGTTGGTACCATATTTGCCGTTATATACAGGCCGCCTTCTGGATCACAGGCAATGTTTTTAGTATTTCTTGAAAATATGTTAGAACAGTGCATGCAGTTTAAGTCGCCTGTAGTTATTTGTGGTGATTTCAATATCGATCTCTTATTGCCTGAATCTAATCAGCAAAGGATGCTTGATATTTTTTTCTCGTTTGGTTGTGAAAATGTGATACATATGCCAACTAGAGTGACTGATATGTGCCGTACTTTACTAGATGTGTGCTTCACAAGCTACAAAAAGGATGATGTGCAAGCAGGTGTACTGATAGCTGATGTTAGTGACCATTTGCCGATTTTCCTGTCATTTAAACCATACTTTACAACACAGAGTCATTCCAAAATCAGTGCACCGATTACATATAGAATCATTAATGAAGCAAAGACCACAATATTTAGAAACTTAGTAGCAGAAACAAGTTGGGCAGAGGTTTTTCAACTATCTGACCCCGTTACAGCATATGACGTCTTTATTAAAAAAGTTACAGAGCTTTATAATCAAGCCTTTCCTACAGTGCAATTCAAAAAGTGCAAAAAAGCCAGAAAACCATGGATAAATGCTGAACTTCTGAAAAGAATTAGAAATCGTGACAGACTATTTGCCTCTTTTATCAGAACGAAAAATATAGAGAGTTTGATTGAGTATAAACGAATTCGTAACAAGTTAAGCTCTGATATTAAAAAAGCCAGGACCAGTTATTACGAACATAAGTTTACTGATATCTGCAACAACCCTAAACAGGTATGGAATACCGTAAACAAGCTAATGTCCAAAAATGAAAGAGACGGCATCTCTGAACTTGTTATAAATGGTGTGCCTTACACAGGGGCGTCGCTTGCTGACAAACTTAATGAGCATTTTCTCATATCAGGGGCTTCAAGTAAATCTCAGGCAAGTAACTGTGATTTTACATCGTATCTCACATCCAACATCGAAAGCTCAATGTTCATGTTTCCAACTACAGAATTGGAAATCTGCACAGTAATCAAAAACTTAAAAAGTAGCAGTGCATGTGGTGCTGATGATATTAAAGTTCAACCTATAAAATCCGTTAGTCACATGATTAGTGAGCCACTTACGCATATATGCAACCTTATTTTGAGTAGCGGAATATTTCCAGACAAACTAAAAATTGCAAAAGTCTCCGTCATACACAAGGGAGGCGATAGAAATGATATAAATAACTATAGGCCAATTTCGGTACTACCAGTCCTCTCGAAAGTAATTGAACAGGTTATAAACATCAGACTACTAAACTTCTGCAAGCGAAACGATATCATCGCAGAACAGCAATATGGATTTCAGAAAGAGAAATCTACTGAAATGGCGCTAATAAAAATTAAGGATAAGATAATAGACAATTTTGAGCAGAAAATATATACAATAGGTGTTTTTCTTGACTTTAGGAAAGCATTCGATTCTATCAAGCACCCGATATTGTTATACAAGTTATATAAATATGGCATTAGAGGAACGGCTCTCACATTAATAAAGAATTACCTCTCAAATCGTCAACAGTACACGAACATTCCGAATGCAAAGTCCAGCTTAGGTCTGATACATTATGGAGTTCCGCAAGGATCAATCCTTGGGCCACTGTTATTTCTTCTTTATATAAATGATGTAATTAACGTGCCCTCTACACCAGAAATAGTACTGTACGCTGACGATACCAATGTATTCTTCTGCGGACAAGATCTGGAAGCCCTCCAAGTAGAAACCATTATATGGCTGCAAAACTTATCCACATGGCTCCGCACTAACGAACTGCAGTTAAACACTAAAAAAACTAAGTACATTATATTCCGCGCACGTAACAAGTGCATTAAACCAGAAATACTGATTCAATTTTGTGATGAATCTATTGAACGTGCAATATCTCATAAATTTCTTGGCGTCATATTTCACGAACATCTCGACTGGTCCCCTCACATTGAAAAAGTTCGCACAGGTATCTCTAGGTCCATTGGTATCATGTATAAATTAAAGGACCTTTTGCCTATGTGGCTAAAGAAACAACTATACTACACACTGGTACATTCGCGTTTCCACTATTGTCTTCTTGTTTGGGGCACAGCACCTAAAACAAGCATAGAAAACATATACTTATTACAAAAGAAATTTCTGCGACTAATGGATAATGCACCATACCTTAGTCACACTGCCCCATTGTTTAGGAAACACCAATTGCTTACACTGTGGAATGTTATAAACAAAAAGATAGCGTTAGCCACTTACCAACAAATGCATTCTGATCCTGCCGCCTTTTGTCATAAGTATCTCACGAAACCACACAGCTACAACATACGGCACATAAGTTATAATAAGGAAAAAATACGTACTAACTACGGCGCCCAGAAACTTAGCTACAGAATTTCCAGTTTTTTAAACGATCACCATCCTGCTGTAAACATTATTCAAGAAAGCAAATCATTGAAAGCTTTCAAAAATTGCATCACCATGTATCTGTTGTCACTCCAGGCATAACCACTTCTTTTTTTTCTTTTTTATTCTGTTGTCTCTCATAGTACTTCTCCAACTGTAGATAAATGTTTAAGATGAAATTACTTCAGTTCACTGTTAACCAATCCTTTCTGTATTTCCATTTCGTTTTTATGTCTATTTTACTCGCTGAATGTCTTGTGCTCTCGAATGGGAGCAAGAAGGGCGTGGACTCTTTGTCAGGCATCCTTTTGCCTTTTAGTCTGCGCCCTAGGCAACTGTACCATTGAGTTGTCTAAATAAACACTTTGACTTTGACTGAAACGGGTGCTCAAACCATAGGGCACCGCTGCGGTAAACTTGCATATCGTAGAGCAGCAAAGTTCGCATATAATGCCCGTGTGTATGCGGCATGGGGAAGGAAGCGCAGTTGGAAGGCGACGAGTTCAGTCGACTTCCTGCTCATAAGGGGTGTTTGGGAGCGGATGGGGCTGTAGCCCTCTAGGGCGAAAAATTTTGCTTAAAGGGCAACTGGCTACCCTCTGGTCGAAAATATTTTCTACCTCTCTGGTAGCGAGGCGTCGTCCCCGGAAGGCGCGATCGCATATATTTTTCGAAAAGATTTTAATAGCGTATTTAGGGCCATCGAAATCAAGCTACTTCGCCATGCTCCTCTCCTTCCGTTCCCTCCTCGAGATTTTTCTCTCTCGCGCCTCGTCGAGTAGGCTCCGCAAGGAAAAATCGCCCTTCCTCCTCCGATGTTAGCCGGAGGCGTGGTGTCTGGTGGAGTACGTCACATGTCTACGTCATGGCCCCGCCTTGAAAAGAATTCTTTTCTTGGTTTTTGCTACCTGGTCTATTTGAGGAGGGCGGTGGGGGGAGGCGGGTCTCCCAAAACCCTCTCTCTTCGCGGTGTTTCGTCGCGTTTTTTTCTTTGTCTTTCCTCTCCCCAAATGCTTGGGTCGAAGTGTCTACCGCGAACCATCATATTCTTTACCGTTGTGTCAGGAAGGCCGATGCGTTGGAGCCAGACAAGACTCCACTCATAATCTCCTGGCAATCTGGGCCGGATCGTGTCTCGACTCCAGTCGCAGCGTGCGCATCCAACGACGAAACAGCGTCGTTGCATATTCTCCGCACACTGAACGATCAAGAGGCGCGATCGGCTCGACCACCTGAACTTATTAGCGAGCGCATCTTTTCATATATCTATTTGTCAACCCCAGTTAGCGAGCCACGTTTTCAATACTTTTTTAGGCCTTCCCATCTTTTCACTACAGGAAGGGCGGGAGTCGGTTTTGTTCGAACCACATGGCGAAGCGCGGACCCGGCAACCGCCAGTTTGCTTTTCTCCGTGTATGTTTATGTGTTCTGTGTGTTTGTGCCTTTTCTCTGCTCCTACGCCCATGTCGTTCGACGGAACCAAGGTGTAGACAAGTTGCACGAACGATAAGCGGTGTGCGTGCGGAGCGGTCGAGTGCGCGAGCGAGGGAAAGGGTTTACTACACACGACACGGCATATGCACAGAACACGCTGAAGCATACATGAACTGGCACAAGTAACTAAAACCTTGTTTTGGGGGGCTCGCATGGAGGAAAAAAAAAGTGAGGAGGAAGCGCACATGCAGAGGGCTCTCTCGTGGGGTAAACCGACTCTCTCCGTTTTAGTATTTGTTACTTTTTTTGACTAGGGTTCAAGACTGTCGCCGGACGCTCCCTCCTCAGTTTTTTTTCCCTTCAAGCGGGCTCATAGGCATGTGCCAAAACGGAAGGCGCTGATCAGCAGACGACGCGACGAACCGGCTTCGCCCACCCTTCACCCGTCAGTCAGAACGATGCACTAATGGAATGCTTTTAGCGAAAGCTTTCCGTATGACGTCAAACAAGCCAGAGTAGAGGACGAGGACGTTTTCTTGTGGAAGAAAAGAACGAGCGCGCTTTGATTTGAATTTTTGCAGCTTTTCGGGGCGCGCATGGCTCTAGTATTTTGCAGAGGTTATCTTCGATGCCTCATCCATGAAGTGGGCTAGTTTTTTAAATATGTCCTGACCCTAGTATGTTGCCTTTTAAGAAAACCAGGCTCAGCGCATTTTTTTTTCGGCGTAAAAAGCACGAAAAAAACATGGTTAAATAGGAACTTCTCCCCCCATTCCAAGAGTGACCCATAAAAGCCGTGCATCCTCCGCGCGGAGGCCAGATTGGGTATAGCGTTTTAACCATTTGAGCCTCGCTGGGACACCGATGTCCAATTTTCTCGACTTAATATTTATATTTGTAGGGCTTGTGGGACAGAAGTTATCTCACTAAGACTGGAAGTGTCATATACAAAAGTTAAACTAAGTTATCATGGTTTCTTTTCCCGTCAAAAAGTGGTGAAAGCAATATCAGCAGCTATTGACATTTGTGTTTGCCTCTGACTGACGTTCCGGCCGCCACATCTCAAAGCGGCACATGCTTAACCCGGAATGCAGAGTAAGGTCGCGTAACGTTCCTTGTGTCGATGAAATGCGAGGAGCTTGTTCGGAAATGAAATGAGTTTCAGCACGCACGCTGCAGTTTGATCTTTGAGAGTGAGGGCGCCGTTGCGCAATCGTTAGGGTTAGCAATGGCTGTACTATAGTGCCTAGAATATACTGTACTGGACGAATAGCTTTGCATTGAACTGCGTTCACGTAGTGACTTAACAAGGTTTTGTTTTTGGAAGGAAACCAGAGATGGAGGACTCACCGCCGAAGAGGCCTTTGGATTGTTCTGTAACCTTCCGTATGTCCCCGAAGTGAGACATCGACTGACACAGGCACTGCTCTTCCAGCGCCCTCAACTTTTTCATCAGCTCCCGCAAAGACCTCAGAAAGCGATTACTGAGGAGAGCCATCACCATAGAAACTAAGAAGGCATGCACGAGAAATACGCGAGGTAGGAAAAGGCGTGCTGACATGTCGACAGTTGCAGGGAGATCGGCGAGAATGAAGATGATTAGAATGGCCTATTGTCAACGATTTCCCTACACACCCCCCTTGTTTTTCTGAAGGCATCCCCTTAATTCCTAACAATTTTTCTAATACACCTTTCTCTTCTTTCTAATACATCTTTCTGATGTTTGTTGGAGTCATCAACGTTGCCATTCCTACGCGAATCATGAAAGACACAAATAAAAACATAAAAATGACTACCGCTTCTCCTCTAATATGAACAACCCTCCACAACTCCCCTCCTAATTTCAGTTCCCGGGGAAACCCCCGCCTGCTGTGAGCCAACATTGACATTGTGGCGATCATGACTGATAAGCAACGGCCGCTCTAAAAAAGTTTGTATGAATGAAGCTTCGGACGAAAGGAACCTGCTGCTAGTGGGAAAAAAATGATGTGATGTGCACCTTTTCGTCAACGAATATAACCGTTGGATGGGTGGCACCGACCATTTGGTAAAGCTGCGAAATGCCTACCCCGGGTGCTGTCCGATGTCAGTGCAACTTGAAGGGCAACTGAAGCGGTTTTAGAATTCTATGAGCTTAAGGTTGCCGAATGCGCGAAATGTGCTGCAGCAGTTTTTTGCGCGTAGTTTCGTGCGCAAAGTAGAATGATTTCGCGCTGACAGTACTCTGTTTGAAAAATATGCAGGGTGTTTCACTTAACTTGAACCAAGGATTTAAAGAAAGCGGTACACCGCAGCCAGCTGAAACCAACGATGCACTGTTCGCCATCATGTGGCGCTCCTCAGAATATTTTTTATTGCGCTTAATTAGTTAATTAACTAAGATGAATTATGCAATTTTTTATATATTCACTTTAGTGCCAAGACCGTTACGTTAGGTTGTAGAGCAGGTTTATAAGCAACGAATCCAGTTTATTGTAGCATCGTATCTCCTACGGGGTCCTTTTTTCCGGCATCTAAAGAAAGCCCGCGAAATATGAAAAAATACCACGTGACTACGGCGTTTCGAGCAAACTGAACGTGACCGCTGACCGTGGCGAAGTGAACGGCCGCCGCTCTTAGCAGCGGCTTGGCAGTGCGTCAGCACTTTCCGCAGCGGCGCGGCGGCCGTTCACTTGCATAATTAATCTTAGTTAATTAACTAATTAAGCGCAATAAAAACATTCTGAGGAGCGCCCCATGATGGCGAACAATGCATCGTTGGTTTCAGCGGGCTGCGGTTAACCGCTTTTTCTAAATACTTGGTTCAAGTTACGTGAGACACCCTGTATTGTCGCAAGACTTTAACGTAATGATTTCTCTATTCACTGCTATGCAGTCGTAACTGCTTCACCTTGATATGGATTCAGTACAGGAGCACGTTATTATCAAAACAAGCAATGAGCACCCACATTCGTGGCATAGGTATTATTCCAGCAATTTTTATTGGCATTTGTAATAAAATCAAAAATTACGAGGAACTTTAGCGGCTAAAGTGCTGAAAGGAGAAAGCCTGAGTGCTGCATTCTGCTACGCGATTGTTCACTTCCCATTTTGTTGGTGCATTAATTAACTGCTCATTAATGACGCTTAAGCCTCGCCTTTAGGAGTGGAACGCGACAGCGTGTTGCAGCGCTGCCAGGGAGTCCACGGAACGCCACCATCCGTTCGGCGCGATGCCTTGCTCTTTGAACGCAACGCTTTTTGAGGAAAGGAAATGGCGCTGTAATTCTCTGGCATCTCGGCGGAAACCTGAGCCGCACCGTACAGGAAGGGAGGAAGTGTGAGAGAAAGAAGAAAGAGGGGTCGTAGTGAAGAAAATGAAAATTGTATTTGAGGAATGGAAATTACGCATTCACTGTCTCACATATCTCAGTAGACACTAGACGAAAATTGTATTTGAGGAAAGGAAGTTGCGCAGTAACTGTCTCACATATTTCGGTGGACACCCGTCAAAATTCGCGCATGGTGACGTCACGACAATTAGGACCAATCAGAAACGCGGACAAATACGACTTGCTCGTCGGTAAATTGGTTTTTGAGGAAAGAAAATGTGTCTCGCATATCTCGGTGGACACCTAAACCTCGCCGTAACGGGAAGGGAGGAAGATGGGAGTGAACGAAGATACCGTATTCACTAGACGCACCTTTGTTCATTCCAAACCATCGAGTTGGCATGGCGGAGTGGTAGCGTGCTCGACTCGCACTGCGGAGACCGGGGTTCGATTCCCAAGCTCGGCGAATTTCTTACTCAGTTTTATTTATTTATCTGGTCTGACTAGAAAGGTTGATTGGACTAATTGGTTAAGTAAGTAATTAACTAAACTCAGTCAAACTTACTTGGAGCATCACTATACGATCCCTTTAATTGGTTGCATGGTTAGTAGCCGAAGTACAATTGGCCCCGTTTGAAATTCGCGCACTGTGTCGTCACGACCGTTTCGACCAACTGAAAAGCGTGACATTTTCTGTCGACAGCTCCTGCTTACAACGATGAGGCATTAAAGGCTTCCGCCTTAATAACTCTTATTAAGGCGGAAGCCTTTAATGCCTCATCGTTGTAAGCAGGAGTTGTCGACAGAAAATGTCACGCTTTTCAATTGGTCGATATGCTCGTGACGTCACAGTGCGCGAATTTCAAATGGGGCCAATTGTACTTTGGCTAGTAACCATGCAACCAATCAAAGGGATCGTATAGTGATGCTACAACTAAGTGGGACTGAGTTTAATTAATTGTTTAATTAATCAATTAGCCTAATTAAGATAGACGAGAATGAAGAAAGAGGACAAGAAAAGAAAGACGCGCGTCGCAGCGACAGCAGCGTCCGCGGAAGGATACGCTGCTGAAAACACAGATAAGTACGAAGCCGCGTCCGCTCTACCACTACGCACTTCCCCACTCAGTTCGACGTTGCTCGTTTCATATACGTTGTGTCGAACATCCTAGACAGTTCCAACATTTGACAGGTTAATGACAGAACACGATGGATAGAAATACAATAATATAAATATGAAATAGCCTAATTAACCTTTCTAGTTAGACCGCATAAATCAATAAAACCGAGAACGAAATTGGTCGAGTTGGGGAATCGAACCAGGGTCTCCGGAGTGCGATACGAGCACGCTAGCCTCTCCGTAATGCCAGCTGAATGGTTTGGAATGAACAAAGGCGCGTCTAGCTAACACGGCGTCTTCGTTCACTCCCATCTTCCCCCTTTCCCTTACGGCGAGGTGCAGGTGTCCACCCTGATATGCGAGAGAGATACATTTCCTTTCCTCAAAAAAATAAATTTACCGTCCAGCAAGGCGTTCAGCCGAATTGGCGATGGCGTTCTGTGGACTCCCTGGCAGCGTTGCAAGGCGCTGTCGCGTTCCACTCTTACAGGCGAAGTTTAACATGTTAACCGCACATCAGTAACACACGCAGACAGCCAATGGACGCGTCACTCGCTGGCAGCACTTGAATCATCATCCACAACCACATTCGTGGCAGAATGCTGTACTCAGGCTTTCGCCTTGCACCACTTTAGTCGCCAAAGTGACTCCTAAATTTTTTTTTCCAGCTGCGAGTGAACCAAAAAATTCAGGGGGCACTTTGACTGTCTAAAGTGGGTAGAGGCGGAAGCGTTTTCCGCGCCACCTTCGCTGTTTCTGTGGCACTGGTGGCGTCACATATATTTGAGTACTAATTACTAAGTGATGGCAAATCACTAATTAATTGTTAATTGCTGATTAATGCCTGAATATTAATTAACTGCTAATTAATGACGCTTAAGCTTCGCCTTTAGGAGTGGAACGCGACAACGCGTTGTAGCGCTGCCAGGGAGTCTACGGAACGCCACCACCGGTTCGGCGCGATGCCTTGCCCTTTGAACGCAACGCTTTTTGAGGAAAGGAAATGGCGCAGTAATTCTCTGTCATCTCGGTGGACACCTGAACAACACCGTAGAGGAAGGGAGGTGGGAGTGAAAGAAGATAGATAAAGAGGAGCCGTAATGAAGAAAATGAAAATTGTATTTGAGGAAAGGAAATTACGCAGTAACTGTCTCACATATCTCGGTGGACACCCGTCAAAATTCAGGGGGGCACTTTTTTGACCTAAAGTGTGGTCATTGGTGTGTGGTTAAGATGTTAAACTTCGCCCCTAAGAGTGGAACGCGACAGCGTCTTGCAACGCTGCCAAGGAGTCCATAGAACGCTGTCGCCCATTCGGTTCTACGCCTCGCTCGTCGGTAAATTGGTTTTTGAGGAAAGGAAATGTATCTGTCTCGCATTTGTCGGTGGACGCCTAAACCACGCCGAAAGGGAATGGAGGAGGATGAGAGTGAGTGAAGACATCGTATTTACTAGACGCGCCTTTGTTCATTCCAAACCATCGAGCTGGCATGGCGCAGTGGATAGCGTGCTCGTCTCTCACGCCGAATACCGGGGTTCGATTCCTGAGCTCGACCAATTTCTTAATCGCTTTTATTTATTTATATGGCCTGACTAGTAAAGCTAATTAGGCTAAGTGGGTAATTAAGCAATTAACTAGGCTCAGTCCCACTTACTTGGGGAGCATCACTATACGATCCCTTCAATTGGTTGTATGGTTACTAGCCAAAGTGCAATTGGCCCCGTTTGAAATTCGCGCACTGTGACGTCACGACCGTTTACACCAATTGAAAAGCGTGACATTTTCTGTCGACAACTGCTGCTTACAACGATGAGACATTAAAGGCTTCCGCCTTAATATTTTTCTCGCCGCTGCATGTATGTTCTCGGGTGCGAAAGATGTAAACCATGCCTCAAAGTGCAATCCTCAAAAGCGCATACTATCGCCCCCGTCAGAGCGTTTGTACTGCCTTCAAAATTAGATAAGTTGGGATCGCCATGTGGAATGTTGCCTTAACAATCGCGTCGATGCATCAGTGAAACGTGGATAAAATGCCGAAAACGCATGTTACTGCTTCACACGTGCACGTGTTGTTGTCACAGGAACCACGCCAACACATTTTGTCCCATAAAACGCACGAGCTACAGCTATATTTTATGTTTTTTACAGTTCCCTTCCCCAATTAGTCCGGCATGCATAACTGAGGTGAAGCCAGCTTTACATTTTTTAAAGGAACACCCTTGCCTGCACTGGCGGGTATTTTGACCATATGCACCCGCCCCTGAAATGCTAGGTTGCAGGACGGGTGCACGAGTAACAGAAACTGCTATTTTGTCGGGTGCGAGGGTGTGTTAGTCAGTATGTTCCCTTTAAAGGTGTGAAATTTTTTACAGTGTGGTAAAGCCCGCGAGATCGTTTTGCTCTAGCATTTGAAATGGTGACGTAATCGCCGAATAAGGTCGGTCGGCGTTCAGGCTTCTCTGAAGTGCACAGCGACAGGCAGAGGCCTCGATAATGACGTCACGTATGACGGCTCTACGTTTCCACTGAAGAAACCGTCATTCCATGGAAGAAAACCGACGCAATCGAAGGTGAAGCTCACAATGCATTGTTTGGCGCCATCTGACGACGCATAGCAGCATGCAGGCGTAAGCAGCGGACAACTGAAATTTCGGCAACAATGACGTCACTGCCGAGTTTCCTCGCACTACAGCCTAAGGATCGTCGCGTTTTTAATCGACGATTATGTCACCATTTTAAATGCTAGTGCAAAAATACTTTGCATGGTTTATCTAGAAGTTTGATAGATTCAAATTCTTGAATAACCTTGCATTCTCAAAAAACCATTTCAGCTTCCCTTTGAAGAACCGCAGGTGGTCGAAATTTCTGGAGCCCTTCACTACGGCATCCCCATAGCCTGAGTTGCTTTGGGACGTTAAGCCCTAATAACCAACCAGCCTACCCTTTTGACGGACGCTCAGAAAGGGTTTACATCAGATTTTCTGCTTTCTTGCGCTAAAAAATCATTAATTAGTTCATCCATGCAACACGGAGAGTTTCATGAAGTTCAAACCATCGGGTTCTTGCAGTTCGGTTGGTGGCTGACACCAGCTGATGAAGCGAGAGGCCCTCCGCGTAGAAAGAAATGGCCAGTGAGGCCCCGTAAAAAAGAATGCACGTCAGAGTGGTTCAGCGCTAAATGGCGTTCTTAGCGACGTTTCGGCTCGAAGGACAGTTTCATACCGCCAAAGCGTCTCTGATGAAGAGATGGTGCCTTGCTCCGCTAATGACACTACGTTTGAACAACTTTTTTTTTTTTGCTGCGCCTGCAGCTTGCCTATTAAACATCAATTGCTTCTCGGCCTTGTACGCGACCAAGTAAGCTCAAACGAACTGCACAGAAATTTCAGCTCTTTGTAGTAAGCGGGTCTTACCTCTCCACACTTTAAAGTGGAAGCTTACAATCTTTAGTGGAACATACCATGCTCCACTAAACAGGCGGAACGTACGATGTTTCACCTGCTTTGTGGTTTGAATGCATCAGAAAGCAACAAAACTGGTCGTTCTCGCGTTTTTTAAACAATTTCATGTCAATAAAGTCATGGTGCAATGCACAGCACCTCGCGCCCTGAAAAGTGCTAAGCACGACTTGCGTTGATACCAGGAGATGTACTTTACATGCTCCGCACCTGCACTAGATGTCCCGTGGTTATGACGACAGAGAGAAGCAGCAGTAGATCACCGACAAGCAGGCCAGCGATGACCTCAAATTGTTTACTGGGCGAACTTCTACGCACAATTAAAGGAAAATGCTGATTTCGAGGTAGTAGCCAGAACAGCCGGTGGTCGCCGGCACTATAGAATAGCCCCAATACACTCTCCAGATACCAACGCACTAAACGTCATGAACAATCCCACCCGTCGCAGAAGATGTCACGCGTTATCACGATCGTGCCAGAGCCGCGCCTCACTTAGTAGACCGAACGTGACAAATTCGTGTGCTTGCGGTGATTACAAGATATGAAATAACAAACATAACAATTAAAGTTCAATTAAAATATAAGCTTGGCGACAATATAAACTCCCTGCATACTACAAGATACACGACCAATTTTTCGTGCACACAAAAACAGCGTCAGGTTTTGCATCGTATATGGTATATGTTCTTGTTGAATTTTATTACAAAAATCGCCGAGTGCTTACAATTTTCGGTCGATTTCCTATGCTTTCGGAAGATGATGCATGGGTTCCTGGGCAACCATTTCTTTCCTTTCTTGTAACGCACATGCGGCTAGGGGCACTTGATTTCTTCAGTCCAGTTCAGTCCACTTTATTACCTTTAAGGACCCCCTTTTTTCGGGGGCATTAGATAAGGGGTGGAATTTTATTGAAATAAGCAAATTAAACCGCGAAAATTATTTAGCATTTAAGGTAATCGGTAACACGTTCTTGAAAAGTAGATGATGAAGCCATTGGGCAGAAATCTCTAATAGGATGTTCCGAAAATGAGTTCACATGGTTTATGCTCTCTGCTATGGTGCCGAATAGAATTATTTCTGTTTCTAGTTACTCCTTTGGCTGCGTTCAGGTGGACGTCAATGAGTAATTACTCCCTTATTACAAATCTAGTGCCCCGCCGCGGTGGCTCAGTGGTTACGGCGCTCGGCTGCTGACCCGAAAAACGCGGGTTCGATCCCGGCTACGGCGGCCGAATTTCGATGAAGGCGAAATTCTAGAGGCCCGTGCACTGTGCGTTGTCAGTGCACGTTAAAGAACCCCAGGTGGTCGAAATTTCCGGAGCCCTCCACTACGGCGTCCCTCATAGCCTGAGTCGCTTCGGGACGTTAAACCCCTCTAAACCAACAAACCAAATCTACTCCACCCGGGGGGATTTCCCTAAACATTGGAACAACACAATTCCCACTTCGAGTTATTGATCAATTCGCTCTCGCCCTACCTTAAGATTGTTGTGCCGGTTAGCTCAATTGGTAGAGCGACTGCTCCGGTGAAGCGGTGGTCCCGGGTTCGAACCCCGGACCAGGACGAATTTTTCTTTAACTACAAAGTTTCTGAGAAAGCTGTATAGCTTTCCTTTGTAGCCGTATGGCTGCGCTCGGGTGGATGCCAACGAGTAATTACTCCCTTATTACTCATCTAATCCACCTTGGCGGATTCCCCTAAACATTGGACCAACTACTTTTCCGTAAGAAACTTAGGGCCAAAGCACCACGCCACCTTCTTGTTTTCAGTAACACCCGCATTCACTAACAGTCGGCGCTTACCTACTTCCGTCGCTGCTTCCTCCAACGCGTCGGCACTTCCGCGGAGGATGTCCTCGATGAAGAAGGATTTTCCGCCCATGACAGACTCTCAGATCGCCGTCCACCAAGAGCGGGAAGCTCAGGATCCAAGCCTCGGGAGCCTCATTGGTCGTCGCGGAGCGATTAAGGGCAGCTTTTGCGCCTGGCTCCCTGGTGCGCCCACTAAAATTGAGCGGACGCGGTGAGGAGGAGGAGGGTAAGCGGCACCGCGGTGAGGCGAAGCGCTTAGCGCGTCGGCATCCCTCAGTGGGCGTGGCCGCGCCTACGGCTCCGAAATAAGCGGCGCCCTATCGTGATCGCCCGCTGGCAGGAGTTCGCCAATCAGCGCACCGATCGATGCGGTCTAAGCGGCTCGCCCCGCCTCGCACACTTCGAAACCATGAGGAGCGCTACCCCTTGAAGTTCGCGCTGCTCACGCCGGTGTTAGGGCCGCAGATTCCGAAACTGCGCTTTTCCCATTCCAAACAGGCTATTATTGGTCCACGTGACCCGCTGTTCGTCGAATCGAACGCGCGGCGGGTTGGCAACTGTACGCGCAAAGGTGCTCGGTGTCGATGACGGCTGCCGACATAACTTTTTCTGCGTCCCTCAGAGTGCCGCTTTCAGGGTCTCCCTCTCGATACCGTTAGGCTCTGGTGTATTATGGCTTTCAAAACCAGAGGCTTTTTGGGCTGTGCACTGTTACCTCCACCACTGCGCATCCTTCTTTCTCTCCCAATGCAGTCAGTCGAGGCGAGGCAGCTCTGCAACTTACGTCACGACACAGCGTTTCACTGGGCTGTCTTGGTCATCAATGTCAGTAATGGCGGCTTTTCACGAGAAGGAGTGGACCAAAGTTGAGACAAAAAGCTTTGTGTTAACGTGCACACACCTCGCTGCAGTTACGGACCTTCATACTGAGTGACTGAACCCTGTTTTTATTTATTTTTATTTTGATTTAAACATAATGCAGCGCATTGAAGCGCTATGGAGGAGTGCGTAACAGTATACATAAATAAAACATACTTTGAATTGTTCAACACTGGAATCTGGTAAAAGTAAATAAATTACAAACTATGTCTGCAAAATAGGTAAAGTAATGATGGGCAGGGAACAACACCAGCAAAAAAAATGTATTAACAAGAAGAGCGGAGTACATTATACCGGTGCATGAATACAAATTGTTGTCTTCAGTGGCTGTTACAAAACTTTCAAAGTTAGTGGAGCGAATGTTACTAGGTCATGCATTCCAAGATTCAATGTTGCGTGGGAAGAAAGTGAATTTTAGTGCGTGCGTAGAAAGGCGTCAATTTAAGTTCAGATGAATTGTGGTTGATATATCTGGAACAAATGTACAATGATTGGATGAGAGCGTGACTTTCAATGCAAGAATTTTAATGATTCGATGCGGCGACGTACAGAAAGCGTTGTTAGTTTTAGGGAAGAAAGTGCCGAAGATGGTGGGATATAGCGGTCATGACGGGGAGAAATAAAGCCCGCAGCTTTTTCTTGGACAGCCTCGAACGTATTATTCTGTGACTGTGGACATCGATTCCAAACTAGAGAAGCATATTAAAAACCTGAACGTACTAGTGATTTTTACATTATTAGCTTTATGTTTACAACAGAGTCGGTTTAAGTTCGCAGCAGAAAGCCGAATTTAGAACTCGAGTGAAGCGCCAAAATCGCCTCAAAGGATGCCCTTCAATGAAGGGAGTCGACGGATTGTCCTGACGTCGGGGTGAATTCCCTTGCATCTACTATAGCTCGATATCGCAGGGGGCTGGAAGATGGAAGGAGATTAACTGTCGGCAGAAAGGATTAACCGCGGCGTCATGACGATCATCCAACACCACTGGCTGGAGGGCTCCGTTTGAGGGCTATCATGCAGGGTGGTCGAACGGGCTAGTTGGTAGTTCACACCTAAATAACAGCGCAACTTTAAGGTTGCTAACCCTTAACAGCGCACCCTTTAAGCGGGCTATCTGCCGCTTCATTCGTGAGTTCTATTCTGGCGACCTTGTGTGTGTGCGGGGGGGGGGGGATTAGATACAATATGGTAGCGCTATACCGATGACTTCTTCCCTGGCTAGCCGATGTAGAATCACGCTTGTTTTACAATTTAGGTATAAAATCGCCCTTATTTCTTAATGGTGTCAGCCTCTTGTGAGCTAGGCAGTAAATTTTTTAGATGCTCTAAGGGAATAAATAGGAGAGAAAAGAAAAAAAATGCGTGAAAGAGGAGCAGTTGGCGGTCGGCATGTGCGTTGGAGAGAATTTGAGGAGGGTCTGAGGGGAAGTAGAATACGGCCTGGATCAGGGGGCACGCACACACGCGCGCACACACACACGCACACACACACACACACACACACACACACACACACACACACACACACACACACACACACACACACGCACACACACACACACACACACACACACACACACACACACACACACACACACACACACACACACACACACACTCACCTATGGGGCAGAAACGTGGAGGCCAGAAAAGAGGGTTCAGCTTAAGTTAAGGACCACGCAGCGAGCTATGGAAAGAAAAATGATAGGTGTAACGTTAAGAGATCGGAAGCAGGCGGATTGGGTGAAAGAGGAAACACGCGTTAACGATATCCTAGTTGAAATCTAGAGGAAGAAGTGGGCTTGGGCAGGGCATGTAATGCGAAGGCGACAACCGCTGGACCTTAAGGGTAACGGAGTGGATTTCAAGAAAAGGCAAGCGTAGCAGGTGGCGGCAGAGAGTTAGGTGAGTGGATGAGATTAAGAAATTTGCGGGAATACGGTGGCCACAACTGGCAAAGGACAGGGTTAATTGGAGAGATATGGGAGAGGCCTTTGACCTGCAGTGGGCGTAGTCAGGCTGATGATGATGATGATGATGATGATGAATTCTTTCTCATTAAAAAATGCATGTCGCTCAACTCAACCGAACCAGGATATCCAGAGCGAAAGCTCTGTTTAAGCATGGTTAGACATGGTTTAGCTTTCGTGAAACCATATGTTTAAAGAGTTCAGCGGCAGCAAAATGTTTAATCAAGAGCAAATCACGTGATGCATCACATGCCACAAGTGCAAGAACGAGCGTCGAGAGCGGCGGTCGCCGCAGCAGTGGACGTGACTGCCAAGAGCAGGAGCGAATCACGTGGCACATGACATGCCACAGCTGGCAAGGAGGAGCGGTCGAGCAGCAGCCAGCGCAGCGGCCGACGTGACTGCCAAGCGCAAGAGCGAATCACGTGGCACATGACATGGCACAGCTGGCAAGGAGGAGCGGCCGAGCAGCAGCCAGCGCAGCGGCCGACGTGACTGCCAAGCGCAAGAGCGAATCACGTGGCACATGACATGGCACAGCTGGCAAGGAGGAGCGGCCGAGCAGCAGCCAGCGCAGCGGCCGACGTGACTGCCAAGCGCAAGAGCGAATCACGTGGCACATGACATGCCACAGCTGGCAAGGAGGAGCGGCCGAGAAGCAGCCAGCACAGCGGCGGACGTGAGTGCCAAGCGCAAGACCGAATCACGTGGCACATGACATGCCACAACTGGCAAGGAGGAGCGGCCGAGAAGCAGCCAGCGCAGCGGCCGACGTGACTGCCAAGCGCAAGAGCGAATCACGTGGCACATGACATGCCACAGCTGGCAAGGAGGAGCGGCCGAGAAGCAGCCAGCACAGCGGCAGACGTGAGTGCCAAGCGCAAGACCGAATCACGTGGCACATGACATGCCACAACTGGCAAGGAGGAGCGGCCGAGAAGCAGCCAGCGCAGCGGCGGACGTGACTGCCAAGCCCAGGAGCGAATCACGTGGCACGTGACATGCCACAGCTGTCAAGGAGGAACGGGTGAGCAGTAGCCAACACAACGGTGGACGTGACTGCCAAGCGCAAGAGCAAATCACGTGGCACATGACATGCCACAGCTGACAAGGAGGATCGGCCAAGCAGCAGCCAGCGCAGCGGCGGACGTGACTGCAAACCGCCAGAGCGAATCACGTGGCACATGACATGCCACAGCTGGGAAGGAGGAGCGGCCATGCAGCAGCCAGCGCAGCGGCGGACTTGAATAGAAGGCTCAGGATCGAATTACGTGTCACATGACATGGCACAGCTGGCAAGGAGGACCGGCCGAACAGCAGCCAGTGGAGCGGCGGGCGTGACTGCAAACCGGCAGAGCGTATCTCGTGACACATGACATGCCACAGCTGGCAAGGAGGAGCGCCCGAAGAGCAGCCAATGCAGTGGCGGACGTGACTGCCAAGCGCCAGAGCGTATCACGTGGCACCTGACATACCACAGCTGGCAAGGAGGAGCGGCCAAGCAGGAGCCAGCGCAGCGGTAGACGTGCCTGAAAGCGCAAAAGCGAGTCATGTGGCACATAACATGCCACAGATGGCAAGGAGGAGCGGTCGAGCAGCATCTAGCGCAGCGGCGGACTTGACTGCCAAGCGGAAGAGCGAATCACGTGACACATGACATGCCAGAACTGGCGAGGAGGAGCGACCGAGCAGCAGCCAGCGCAGCGGCGGACGTGACTGCCAAGCGCAAGAGCGAATCACGTGGCACCTGACATGCCACAGCTGGCAAGGAGGAGCGGCCAAGCAGCAGCCAGCGCAGCGGCGGACTTGACTGCCAAGCGCAAGAGCGAATCACGTGACACATGACGTGCCACAGCTGACAAGGAGGATCGGGCGAGCAGCAGCCAGCGCAGCGGTGGACGTGACTGCAAACCGGCAGAGCGTATCACGTGGCACATGACATGCCACAGCTGGCGAGGAGGAGCGGCGAGCAGCAGCCAGCGCAGCGGCGGACGTGACTGCCTATACTTCGTCTCACAAGATGTTTGCAGCACTACGGAAGGTAGAGCTCTCTCGTCCAATCAGGGCTGCAGAAACGCAGAAAATAGTCCCTCGAATATTTGAGGAGTGTATGACTATTAATCAAAACAATAAGCATTGCAACTAAAAACATGATTTGGACAGGTATATTTAAATGGTAGGGAGTGTTTCAATCACTGGTGAAATTACCAGACAAAGCCCGTACGGACACAACTCTGCGGAGGCCTGCTGCGAGGTAGTGATGCGTCGCCACTTTCCAACATGGCGTCGGTCGAGTCTGATGTGTCTCCTGTGTGCTCTACACCGATAGTGCGCTGTTTCCCCAAGCAGGCGAAGCAGGTGGCTTTAAATGTTCTTGAAGCGCTTCGCGTCGAGTGCGGGGGCAGTTGGAGTACAAATGCGCTCATCAAGAGGACGGCAAAACTCACGCAGGTGAGCGAGCGAACGCTTTACAAGTGGACAACGGAGACGTTGAACGCGGGCCGAGTGTTGTCACCGAAGAAGCGTTCTGGCGGAAGAGGCCGCGAGCGGACGAAGAAGCTGGACGATTTTGACCTGAGCGTGTTGCGAAGGGTGGCACACACCTTTTTCCAGAGAGGGGAAATTCCAACTATCGCGAAGGTGGTTGCGCATTTCGAAGAGGACGAAACGCTACCGACCGTGTCCGCAGCGACAATGCAGAGGATGTTGAAGAAACTTGGCTTCCGATACAAGAAGCGCTCTCGGAATGCGATGTTAATCGAAGCGACGCACATTGTGCAGTGTCGCCGCCGGTACCTGCGCCAGATAGCGGAGCTGCGACGCCAGGGTAGGCCTATTTTCTTCACCGACGAAACGTGGGTTAACGCCGGCCACACGCGAAGTCGAGTGTGGACTGACTGCACCATCCAATCTGCACACCAAGCGCATCAATCCGGACTGTCGACTGGTCTACAAAACCCCAGTAGCAAAGGTGGCAGGCTTATTGTGACGCATTGCGGTAGTGAGCAAGGTTTTGTCGAAGGCGCAGCGGAAGTTTTCTGAGCGAAGAAAAACTCGGGCGATTACCACGAGGAAATGAACGGGGAACACTACGAAAACTGGTTCTCCAGGACACTTCTCCCACTACTACCACCAGGCAGCGTTATAGTGATGGACAACGCGCCATATCATTCTGTGAAGCAGGATAAAGGGCCGCGGATGAGTAGCCTCAAAAAGGACATACAGGCTTGGCTGTCCGGAAAAGGTGTCGCGTGGAGCAGCGACATGGTGAAGGCCGAGCTCATGCAGCTTGTCAGCAGTGTGAACACACGTGGGGAGCGATACCATGTCGACTGCATTGCTGAAGCTGCTGGCCATCTCGTTGTGCGCCTGCCACCGTACCACTGCCAACTGAACCCGATAGAGCTTCTCTGGAGCGACGTCAAGGGTTTCGTGGCCAGCCAAAACAAGACGTTTAAGGTCCAAGACGTCGAGCCTCTGGTTTGGCAAGGCATCACGCAAGTGACTGTTGACAAATGGAAGAATTACGTGCAGCATATTATCAGTGAGGAAGATGTGATGAGAAAACTGGACCACATCATCGACGATGTTGTTGACCAGGGACCGGCCATTGTTGTCAACCTGAAGGACGACACAACCAGCAGTGCTGAATTCAGTTGTTATGAGAACGATGAGATGATCGAGCCCGTTTAACGTGCGTTGCCTCTCGCGCAGCACATGGGCTTGTTTTGCATTTCGCCACCATCGACACTCGGCTGCCTCGGCACGCTGGAGAAAATAAATTTATATGCACATGACACGATTACTGCAATTTACTGCGACGCGACAACAGAGGAACTGATGAGAACAGGTTGCGACAAAAAAAAAAAAAAACAGTGGGGCTAGTCCCTTTGGAACGGGCGTCCGCCTGTCCAAAAACAAACCAAAAAAAGAATAAAAAGACATCACGCGCCACCTGCTAGAGGTAGAAAGAAGCCACCTGGACATCAGGTGGATCGAGCCACAGGCGCGTAGGAACACACTAATGTAGTGCGCGCCATCCTGATTGGACGAGAGAGCTGCACCTTTCGTAGTGCTGCAAACATCTTGTGAGACGGAGTATAGCCCAAGAGCGAATCACGTGGCGCATGACATGCCACAACTGGCGGGGATGAGCGGTCGAGCAGCAGCCAGCGCAGCGGCGGATGTGACTGCCAAGCGCGCAGCTATGGCACTGATAATAATAATAATCATAATTAGTTATTGAGGAAAGGATTTGGCGCGGTGTCTGTGTCACATTTCGGTGGACACCTGTACCACTCCTTAAGGGAAGGGAGGAAGGTGGGAGTGAAGAGGAAAGAAAGAGGTGCCGTAGTGGATGTTTCTGGAATAAATTCGATGACCTGGGGGTCTTGAACGTGCACTGAAATCGCACAGCACACGCGAAAGGTCGAGGCACCTGCCACGCGCTGAAGCGGCGGTCGGCGCAGCGGCGGACGTGACAGCCAAGAAGCGCGCAGCTGTGGCGTCGATGAAGATGAAGGCACCTGCCACGCATTATTTTGCCATGCGGCGCCCATCCCGTTAGAGGTGAAATCTAAGAGCCAGCTGACCTTCAGGCTCAGCATGGAAGGAGTAATGCTCTTCGTTCTAAATGTAACTAAGGGTGCACCCCTCTGTCCAGCCAGTCATAGGCTTTTTGGGTGTACGCCTTGCATCTTAGATGTTGAAATAAAACTTTCTGTATTCGAAAATAAATAAATGCACGAGTCAAGAGCGCACCTGACAATTTTGCAAGCAAGGTGCTTGCGCTGGTAGTCTTCTTTTTATTGTGCGGAACTTACGGTCAAAGCTGCATCACCATCCACCATAAAACGCTGCCAAGCCGTCGTTTTCGGTTAGGACATACCAAGTTTGATACACCTGGAGATTTTAAATCCAATTTTATTGACGATCAATTCGTCCTTTGCTGTCGGACAAGCGTAAACTTAGTGAGAAAGCACCGCAGGTTGAATTGTTACTCAGTGCGATAACTGGATTGAGTTCATCTTCAGCCTGACTACACCTACTGCAGTGCAAAGGCCTCTCCCATGTCTCTCCAATTAACTCTGTGCTTTGCCAGCTCGGTTTCCCTTTAAAACATATGAAATCGACGATGAATACCCAGAAGAAAACCCAGTCAGTCCTCAAGGAATACTAAAAGAGACACTGGACATGTATCATCTCTCCCGTATAAGAATGGTCTTTGGACCTTCTGTATACTTCTGGTAGACTCAATTCAATTCAATTCAAGCTTTATTTTCCAGTTTACACTGGAAGGCTTTCAGGGCTAAAAGCTGCTCTGGGCAGCTTGACGTGGCCACTGAAACCTTCACTTCGCTTTTACAAAACGACAAACATTGGAAACGCAATAAATAGATCACAAACACAAGAGCAGATATAATACAATGCAAGATATAACTGAAAAGCAGATGATTTGAATCACTATTTATAATTAGAAATAGATTTTTAACATTGAAGAACCTATTCTGACAACACATAATAGATTGAACGATGTCGTACTCTGATTAACATCACATCAAAAAACAAACACAAGAAATCATATGACACAGTAAGAAAAAAAAGAAACGTTACATATTTACAAAATACTGCTGCAACTGTTTCGTTGTGAGAAGTTCTGTGCCCTGATGCTTGTTAAGAATAGTAGGAAGAGAGTAGTGCAGTGTTTGTAGTTTGTAGTTAGTGCGAAAATGAGGCACGAACCATGGGTCTGTGCTACGTGTACGCGCATCATTTACACCAGCTGTAAGGCAAGCAGTAGTTATTAAAAAGCCTTTTAGTGCTGTAGACGTGGAATGAAAAGATGCTAGAATGCGATATGTGAGTTGGTGTTCAGTCTTTATTAGCCCGTATTTTTGAAATAAAGCATATGTGGACGCGGAATATGGAATGTTTGCGATTATGCGAACGATTTTCTTTTGCAGAGCATTTATTCTATTGATATTTTGTTTATTTGTTGTGAGCCAAACTAGGCTACAATAGTTCAGATATGAAGCGAACAACGCATAGTAAATTTGCAGTTTGATTTGAACCGGAAGAAACGATATGCATCGAGACAATGCTCCAGTGACAGATGGAAGTTTTTTACATACCTGAGTTATGTGTAGGTCCCAAGTAAGGTTCGAGGAAAAGGTTACGGCTAGAATTTTATGATGTTCAACGATGTCAATAACTTTTCCCTCAAATGTAATAGCGTGTTGTAGATAAAGTGGCTTATTTATTGATCTTTATTGATCTATTGCCTTTCTTTAGACATTTAGTTTGTCTATCCATAGGCTATAGACAAAAGTCACTGAAAATGTATGGCGATCAATCTGTTTATTGCCTATAGTCTGTTTGCCGCGGTGGCTTAGTGGTTATGGTGCTCGGCTGCTGACCCGAAAGACGCGGGTTCGATCCCGGCCGCGGCGGTCGAATTTAGATGGAGGCGAAATTCTAGAGGCCCGTGTACTGTGCGATGTCAGTGCACGTTAAAAGAACCCAAGGTGGTCGAAATTTTCAGAGCCCTTCACTATGGCGCCCCTCAAAGCCTGCGTTGCCTTGGGAAGTTAAACCCCAATAAACCTGTAGTCTGTCTATGTGATTTGTATTGTTTTTAGACTGTTACGTTTCTGGCGATTCGACGAACGACGAGCAAGCGGCGACACCTAAGGTTGTCTGGAATGCCTTTATTCCATCTCGGCAGACGGGCAGGAAAGAGCGGCGCAGCGCTCTGCCGTGGAGTTTATATAGCTCGCCCAGAACGCCGGCACGCGTCCCACTCGGCTGGCCCAGAACGCCGGCATGCGTCCCACTCGGCTGGCCCAGAACGTAACAAGACTGACTATTCTGTAGGATTTGTCTACGGAAAGTCTATAAGGTTTTCTGGCACAAGTCTTTGGACAGTCTATAGATTAATTGGCTTTAGAAAATTTTTAACGGCTCGTCTAATCTATTTCAGCGCTGTGTTCTTGTCTCGACTATGGAACATGAACTTGCCACACGTATTCCCATCGACGACGAAGACTTGTACAGGGGGCAAATGACAAAACCCGTAGGTCAGGTAAGGATGATCCAGTGATTGCAAATTCCTTATGCTACCGTCCAGAAAAAAAAAGTCAGTCAGTCACTGTCATTTCAGTTTTAACTTCAAAAGCGGCCCCGATTTGCGCATTTATGTACTCAAGTTTTAATATAAATGTGCCTACCCTGGCTTCCTCGACTGTGTTTGGTTAGGTAGTATGCTCCGAGTTATTTTGTATCTACTTTCTGGTCTGGAAAATGTCAATTTCCCGCTCTCGGTTATATCTCTTATATCATAATTGGGATTAAACCCGCGATACATTTGTGATGCGGGAGAGGCTTTCTTTCGAAGTAACTTATTAGCTTCAAATTACAATCTGTATCCAGTTATAACCATGGAATGCCAAAAAAGTTCGGTAACTACACACAACTGGAAATGGGTAAAGTAAAAACAGAGTACACTTTATTAAGGAGCGACTTCAATTCCAAGGTGAGGGAGGAACATGCCGCTGCCAGGCACCAGGGGATTACGACATAGTTTCTAGGAATGGCTGCGGGGATCTATTTGCGGAGTCCGCAGGACGAAATAGGTCATGAATCTTCAATACCTTTTTCCGCAGTCGGCTAAATCTGAAGTGGACACTGAAGAGACCGCAAGGCGAGGTTGAAATGGAAACAAACTTCGCGGTGTGCGCTCATCTCAGCATCGTGCAGGATGTGGAGGAGCTATTGGCAAAGGGATGTGTAGCGATCATAGACGTTAACTGTGCTTGCCGCGGAGTTCACCGCGAAAGAACTCACTTCGTTGGTGATAGTTAACCTGATTCCCGATACAACTTGCTACAAATAATCCTCATTACACATCTCTTGAAGTTCAGGAGGATGCGTTGTTGGGCAAGTTGGTTCATATTGCATTAGAAAGATGGGATGCGCACATGAGACAATCACAAGAAAGAAGACGGGACGGGCGCAAACTAGCAACTGAGATTTACTCAAGGAATCGACATTTATACATAAGCATGTCAGCCCTGGCAACAAGGGGCATCAAAGGCAGATGGGGCGGGTAAAAAAGATAAAAACAATCGGTGGATTCAGGTCACCATGTTAAAAAACACTAGATAGATTCAGGTCCTCATGTCATGTTTTCGAGGAAAACATGATGACCTCTTTATCTATTTATTTATTTATTTATTTATTTATTTATTTATTTATTTATATCGTTTTTAATCCGCCCTATCTGCCTTTGATGCCCTTTGTTGCCAGTGGTGATATGCTTATGTATAAATGTCGATTCCTTGATTAAGCCTCAGCTGCTAGTTTGCGCCCGTCCCGTCTTCTTTCTTTTGATTGCTCCTTGTGCTCATCCTATCTTTCTAATACATCTCTCGAAGGCGCGTTGCCCGCGTCGATCTCGTCGGCGCCGATCGCACAAAACCTTCTCAACGGCTTCGTCACCGCATCATGGATCTCCTTGCATAGCCTGATTTGATCTCCGCCCCTGCCTGTCGGAAGTCTAGAAGTCGCGGTGGGGCGGCGGCCCTTCTCTGTGCGGGGCAGGGGGCAAGCTGTATTGAAAAGGGGCGACTTACTCGCCTTGCTCAAGACCGAATACGCGCCAGGCGTCGGAAGAGGATAGGTTGGCCGAAGCTATCTGCCAGAAGCGAATGAAGAGGCGACCTTGCGAGTGCGCAGCATAGAGTTTCTTACTATTACCTA
The DNA here is from genome assembly GCF_055824585.1 of Amblyomma mixtum. NCBI lineage: Eukaryota > Metazoa > Arthropoda > Arachnida > Ixodida > Ixodidae > Amblyomma > Amblyomma mixtum. The sequence goes on from NC_143021.1 coordinate 12,573,327, forward strand.
GAGGGAAAGCTGGCAACGTCTATGGAAGTTTGCATGGAGACCCATGGTGGCTGAAGTGCAGCCCGCAGCTTTTCCTCTAGGTAATAGTAAGAAACTCTATGGTGCGCAGGGCCACCTTCAAGTGGTTGCTTGTCTCCGAGAACGCTCCGCCCTGTGCTCAGAAGTCTCTTGACCCCGAAAGACCCTGTTGACGCAGCAACTGCTTCTCATCCCCTCAGACACCAGGAAATTGAAACTTGCAGCAGTGATCACTTTATATGCAGTTGTGTTGCAGGCATCACCATACCGCCTCACTGGAATGAACGTTGGTACAGCTTTTGTTTCATATTGTCACGTATATTTTCGTTGCCATCTTCAGCGCTGGGGGCGATATACTGGCTTCAAAGAACGCCCATTTAAGTCTATTTGAAGTCTCACAGAGCACATTAGAAGACAGATGAATGACCGTATTCATCGTAATAAAAATGGCCTATTATGTGCTTTCTAGGCAAACTACCCAATATGGAGGAGCTTGGCAGTGAAAAGCGCTACAAGAACTTTCTGCGGGGAAAAAAAAACCAGCAAACAAGGGGCAGTCTTCTCGACACGAAGAGGAGCTAACTAGAAGACTTCGCAGCAAGGCACTGTGTAGAGAGCCGAGTGCAAAGTCATCGACAGCATAGTTAATGGCAATACGTTCCAGGATGAAGGTTATGCATAAGTTCCACACCTGCGTTTTTAACGACCACTCCTACTTGATGCGCAGAAATTTCTGCTGCTGAAGCGGTTTTCACTCATGATCACGCCATTGCGCGGCAAGAGCACGTAAACCCGTTTTCTCTCAAGCTCACATAATCAATTAAGCTTAGCTGAACGCACATTACGGACATTCACTTGCACTCAGGCTCAAGCCTTCCATCTACTTCAACTCCCTCACACAGCCTCCGCATAAGATCTGAGCTTTCCCCCTTAACTGAGACTAAGACCCATTTTGGAGTTTACATATAAGCCTTAACGGGAGCGAGTAAGTGGACGGATGAGCAAATGTGCTCCCATATTAAGGCGAAAGCCTTCAATGGCTCATATTGCCGTCCGTTAACAAAGCGTGTCACAAGCCTTTAACTCGTAAACTAAAAAAGAAGAAAACCAATGGTTGCTTGAGACAGAGGACGAAAAAATGAACCTAGAAGCTAAATTTGAGGACTGTAGATTAATTAGTTAATTACTTATAGGTAAAAAAGTCGGAATCGCGTCGAATTACCGCGGACGTCGATATAGCCACGGGAACGGTGTCACGTCACATACACCGGAAGCCATCAAGGCATAGTGAAAATCGTCACATAATGGTCGGTAAATTGTCGGATTTGTGTCAAATTAGATGAAAAAATATGTAATTAACCGCAATTAACACTTAAGATCCTCGAAAGAGGTTTAATTTGGGTATCGATATATCCACGGGAACGGTATGACGTCACATCCACCGGAAGTCATCACGGCATAGTGTCCTCGGCTTCAACCTCTCAACGGTTTAGTTGCCAAAGTGTCCTCGCAATTTTTCTACATCGGGGTGCTGAATACCTTCACTCCTGCATAATGACTTGTCTTTGTTTAAGACACTGCTAGATTTATCTATTTTTGTCGGTGCACAAATGACCATGCAACGACAAACTTGGCATGGACTGGAGGTCTGGCCGTATAGCAGTTACACTGGTCATTCGGGAGTACGAGTAGGGTGCGTTTCACACGCTGCGATTTTCGCCTCGCGACGCTGCAATTTCCGTCAGTCTGCGACAGGAGAGATTTTCGCTGTAGATGCAGAGGCAGAGGGCTTACGACGTGTTTTTGTCCAATTGGAATTGAATCGCAAAGTCGGTGCGCTCACTCTGCAACTGACCAGCGTGGAGCGTCGGGAAGTTGTGTGTTGTGCGGTCACATGGGAGAAGTTGCCGTGGCAGAAACAAAACTGTAATTCTATCAAAACGTACGAAATGTCGCCTTTCATCTAAAGGTCCGCAGGATTCTAACATCAACTCATTCGGTGTTGAGTTACCGTAGCGTTTAATGATGGGCCGCCCACGCAGACATCAAGCAACCCTGCTTGTCACTCCGGTCGAATTCGCTTCGTACACGCTGCATGTGAAAGCAACGACCGAAAATTGTACTCCGTTATAAGCGACAACGCTGAATATTTTCGCTCTGGTCGCCACATTTGAAGCGGTGCTACAACTTCACGTCGGGGTATTTCGACACTTTTCTGTGGGTCTTTGCTGTTAAGATTTGATTTATTGATTTATTGTGGTTTAATGTCCCAAAGCGACTCGGGCTATGAGGGACGCCGTAGTGGAGGGCTCCGGAAATTTCCACCACCTGGGGTTCTTTAACGGGCACTGACATCGCACAGTACGCGGGCCTCGAGAATTTCGCCTCGATCGAAATTCAGCCGCCGCGGCCGGGATCGAACCTGCGTCTTTCGGGCGCGCAGCCGAGCGCCGTAACCACTCAGTCACCGCGGCGACTCTTTGCTGTTAAGATAGGAGGAAAAAAACAAAACTGCTACCGGATTGCGTGACTCGAAACGCAAGTGTCGATATTCGCATTCCCGCCATAGCCTTGGGCAAATAAGCCGATCGAGCGCACGGGAAGTCGCCGCATTGCGAAGTTTATTCATGCAGGACCCACAAACGGGCGCTGGTTCGAACGCTGCTTCCGTAAAGCTCCGCGGAATCGAAGCCGCGGCCCTGTCTCCAAATTCCCTCTGTTATTTCACGCCGCGCGCCGAAGAGGAAATTGGGAGCTTGGGCGCAATCGGAAGAGCGCGCCGCCACTCGGCATGCAAAGTGGCGCCCCTAATTGGCCGCTCGGCACGCGTCTCTGACGGCGAGCAGCGGCGGAGCCCATTAGGGCCCCATCGGCCGCTAACGAGGCGCCCACTCTGGATGCGCTGGGCCGATTTACCGCCGCCGGCCCCTAATTGCCGGGGCGGACCCCCCCGAGGGCGCGAACGTGCCCCAAAGCCCGACTCGGAGTCGCCCGGAAACGGAGAAGAGTGCGCACGCCGCCCCTTCTCCCCCCCACTCGCGCTTTCGTTCCCGGCCCCTTCAAACATCGCGCGCTTCGATCCCCGGCGCACTCGGAACAACGGGGCCGGAGCGGCGTTTTAATGCCGCCGCCGCCGATGGGGGCGGCTGTCGCAACGTGGAATCAACCCTGCACGCAAACCTTGTTGGAACGAGTTTATGTGGTCTAAAGCTACGGACTTAAAGGGAAACTGCATAGGTTTTAGAAATCAACGGCTCCGCCCCGGTGGCTCAGTGGTTACGGTGCTCGGCTGCTGACTCGAAAGACACGGGTTCGATCCCGGCCGCTGCGGTCGAATTTCGATGGAGGCGAAATTCTAGAGGCCCGTGTGCTGTGCGAAGGTAGTCGAAATCCGGAGCCTTTCACTACGGCGTCCCTCATAGCCTGAGTTGCTTCGGGACGTTAAACCCCAATAAACCAAACCGAATCAGCGAGCTTAAGAGGGTCAAATCTGTGAAAGGTCTTGTTGGGGCTAGCATTTTAAATAGTGAAGTAATCGCAGATTAAAATCCGGGCGCCATTCAAGCTTCTCCGCGGCGCACAACGCCAAGTGGGGGGGGGGGGGGGGGGGGGCACATGGTGACGTCATCGAAGGTATCGGTACATTTTCAAAGCACAAACGCCTGCTTTGAAGGAAAAAAACCAACGCCACCGAAGGAAAATCCTGCCGAGAGTTGTTTCGCAGCGTCTAACTCGTCAGGGCAGGGTGTGGCTGACGACAGCGGTAATTTGAAATCATAACTTCCGTGACGTTACGCTGAGTTTCCCTGCACTCCTCCACTGCATTGAATAGAAGCGCAAAATTCAATCGTCGATTATGTGACTATTTTAAATGCTCGTGCAAAAATACCTGGCATGCTTTACCTACAGCATACATAGATTTGAATCCTTGAATATCGCGAATTCTCAGAAAAGTGCTGCAGTTGCCCTTTAAGGCAGGGGTCCCGCACCGGCAGCGCGAATGCACCGTTTTAAGCTATGTTCGTGAAAGCATTCTGCGCGTTGTTCTTGTTCAAATAGCACAATGTAGCCATCGTTCGAAAGCTTAACGTACACTCACTCGATTGATGCGTATCGCTATACTGTAGCTGCATTACAAACTGCACAATGGGGAGTATTGCAGATGAGAAATTCGATAGTTTCATTGATATGACCGACCTCAGACAATTCTTTTGCAGATAAGACACAACTTCAGTTAGAACAGTTTCGCTGGGCCTACTAATAGAATAGATGCTTATCTAGCATCAAATGGTATCTGAATATTTGGTCGTTGAATTGTATTTGATCCGTGGTATTTTAAACATAGCACAATTTGGCTTTTTGGGCACGTGGGTGCGAAGCAGCAATATCTTTACTACATGGGGCGGACAACAGACTGGTGCACTGTGCGAAGTGTAATCAACTTATAATTATCTTTATCATCATCATCAGCCTGACTACGCTCACTGCAGGGCAAATGCTTCTCCCATGTCTCTCTTCTAACCCTGTCCGTTTCCAGCTGCGGCCACCGTATGCCCGCTAACTTCTCAATTTCATCCGCCCGCCTAACTTTCTTCTGCCCCCTGCTACGCTTGCCTTCTCTTGGAATCCATTCCATTCCCCTTTAAGGACCAGCGGTTATCTTGCCTTCGCATTACGTGCCCTGCCCAAGCCCATTCCTTCCTCTTGATTTCGACTAGGATGTCATTAATCCGCGTTTGTTCTCTCACCCACTCCGCCCGCTTCCGATCTTTTAACGTTGCGCCCATAATTTTTCTCTCCACACCTAGCGGCGTTGTCCTTAACTTAAGCCAGCCGTTTTCGTTAGCCTTTACATTTCTTGACTTATCTTCGTTTGTTTGTTTTTAATTGCGTTTCCAATTGGAATAATTCTGATCGTGAGGCAGTATTACGGAAATTAGAGCGGGAATTAAAAGCAAACCAATGAAAATAAGCGTGATGAAACTTCGCACACTGCATCACTATATTGCCCGCCCCAAGTGGTGAAAAATATTGTTGCTGTACATCCCGATACTGAGCAAATAATCGTTCCCAAAATAGCCAAATTTTGGTATATTTAAAAGGCCACCCATCAAATACGGTTCAATGAACAAACATTCTGAGACCATGTGATGCCACAATAACATCTATTTATACGTAGGGCAGACGAAACTGTCCTAAACAGTTTCCTCAGAAAAGTTCTTTAAGTAGGTCATGTCAAAGAACCTACCGAAATCGTTATTTTTCAATACCACCTCTTGTGCAGTTGTTAAGGCAGCTATGCTGTAGCGCCGTGCACCAATTGACAGAGTGCGCATTAAGGTTTCGAATGGTGCCTAAATTATGCTGCTTGAGCAAGAACAGCGCGCAGAATGCTCACGCGAACGTAACCTAAAATGGAGCATTCGCGCTGCCTAAATGGGAGCGAGAAAGTGAATCTGGGAAGCAATTTTTTTAATAAACTATATAAAACTTGGCCATGCTCCTGTGCTGTCCTATGTTTGCACAAAACTGAAAGAGAAGAATTTAAAATCCGGAAACTCTAAACAGCCTCGCATGAACTTGCTAGTCCCCCCCCCCCCCCCCCACCGAAATTTTTTCGAACTGTCATGCACCGTTGACCAAAACAACCACCGGCGCCGGAAGTCATTCCGGATTTTGTCACCTACAATGTCTTTTTCAGACTAGAAAAGACATTTTGGTGCGAACATTGCTAACTCGGGTTGGATTTCGTGGCAACGCCATGCACCTGGAGTCACGTAACTCAAGCATCAGGTAGCATTGTGATAAAAACTACCATGCGAATGCGAAAATTTTGAGGACATCGATAACTGATCTTAATTGACTTTGCTAATTAAAAGCCCTGCCCATGCGGCGTTTCCCAACATACAGACTGGAATATTGGTTATTTCAACTTGCGGCATCATTCGTGGCTTTCGTTTGTCCTTCTCTTTCCTTTTTAGCTAACTGCTTTTACTTTTTCTTCGCACCAAAGGAATACCCTTCTGTAATTATGGGCGCAGAATAATTGTCGCCGTTCAGGCATTCAAAAATACATACTTTCGTATTGATTTGTGCATTGTTCCTCTTATTCTAACCATATGATGCTGTCGCGACCGCAGCATGGCCCAAGTACATATCGCGACTTCTGCTGTCATAGTTTTGTTCTTGCCTGGATTGTCTGTCTTTCTGTGTGTAAAGTTTACTATCTGTGATTGCGCAAGATGTTTCTTTGCCTTGTTTGACGCGTTATATAGAGTGACTTTTGCCTAGACACGTAGATTTAATGGAGACTTACGTGTATTTAAATATCGTGTTGCGAGGTTTTGTGTACAAATACAGTGACAGTTTCCATTGACACTTTTTCGTCATTTATCACGTTGTATCTTCGCATTTCTAATACTCCATTTTATCTTCGCACTTCTAAATGCATATTTTGCAGAATTCCTCGTTTATACATGAGATCGCTGTTGCGACTAAAATTTCGGTGTAATTGCTCTCAATGCATGACCGGTGACAGCTGCTGCTGCGCAGTACACTGGAACGACGGACAGCGTCATTGAGATTTTTTCCTGGCCGTTGCATATGGACAGAAATGTAATGGTTCTTGAAGGACAAAGATTCATTAAAATATTTGCCCTCTACTTGATCATTTCATGGCGTTTACGTTATTCATATCAGCGGCATGCACTGCTTTGCTGGTTTCGGACTGATATAATTCTAGACTTCGTGTGATATTTTCTTTACTTATTCGATTCGCAAAAACATGGGAGGATTGGTATCAGTTATGTCTGCCACGATATTTAAGACGTACTAATACATTCTATTATTTAAAAAAATGCATATTTCACTTGTCTAGACAGTGCGTAGCGTTATCTAATACACGATGACATTGTCAATATGGCAATGCAGTTATTATTCTTGCGTTTGATCCCTCCAGAAATTTTATGAGGAGGCCGCGCTGCAACATCAGCCTCCCCCCCCCCCCCCCCCCCTGGAACAAAATTTCAGGCTACGCCACTGATGGCAGGTGCTCTCAGACGTGGGTGTTGTGCGGCTCAGGTTGCTCTTTCCGAGAGACCAATCGTTAGTTTAAATGTCACCTGCCACGGGGCAGTTTGCTCGCCATTCGGTGGGCAGATTGTGATCGAGCCGCATGGTCTTCTGACCTAAGTGGCCTACCTGCAGCCTAGTTTGATTTCTGGGTGCAACCTGCCAGAGACATGCCCGTTGTGCGGCTGAAGTTGCTCTTTCGGAGAGACCAATCGTTAGTGTAACTGTCACCTGCCACGGGGCAGTTAGGTCACTATGCGGTGGTCAGGTTGTGATCAAGCCGCATGTTCTTCTGACCTAAGTGGCCTACCTGCCTCCTAGTTTGATTTCTGGGTGCAACCTGCCAGAGAGATGCCCGTTGTGCGGCTGAAGTTGCTCTTTCGGAGAGACCAATCGTTAGTGTAACTGTCACCTGCCACGGGGCAGTTAGGTCACTATGCGGTGGTCAGGTTGTGATCAAGCCGCATGGTCTTCTGACCTAAGTGGCCTACCTGCCTCCTAGTTTGATTTCTGGGTGCAACCTGCCAGAGACATGCCCGTTGTGCGGCTGAAGTTGCTCTTTCGGAGAGACCAATCGTTAGTGTAACTGTCACCTGCCACGGGGCAGTTAGGTCACTATGCGGTGGTCAGGTTGTGATCAAGCCGCATGTTCTTCTGACCTAAGTGGCCTCCCTTAGCAAAAACTAATACGTTTGGAATATACGGAGGTCTATTTAAAATGTATTTTAAACATATTTTGTATTCATGAATGCACTAAAAATATGTAGGAAATACGTTTCTGAAATTTCATGCTAGGTATTCGAAATATGTTTTTAAAATGTGCCAAAAATACCTCACTTAAAGCATACTTCGAGCACTTTTCAAATACATGAAAAAATATGCATGCAGTTTTAGCATCTTGTCAGTGTATTAAAAGTGTATTTTCGGAAATATGAAATTAATTCATCGAAAGTATACTTCAATTCTAGAAAACGGGCAGCCCTTGTAAACGTATATGTATGCAGTTTTAGCATCTTGTCAATGTATTAAAAGTGAACTTTCGCAAATATGAAATTAATTCATCCGAAATATATTTCAATCCTAAAAAACGGGCAGTCCTTTTAAACGTCTTTGCACACTTCTAGCTGCCATGAACAGTCGAGTGCTCGAAATCGTGTTTCGGGAAATGCCATTTGCGTGTCGTCAATGTATTTGAAGTGTACTTCCGTAAATACGTAATTAATTCGTCCAAAGAACACTGAAATTCTAGCAAATTGGCAGTCCGCATTAGCATATTTGCAGCGCACTACAAGCTGTCGTTGAACAATCTAATGCTCAAAATCGAGTTTCGGGACATCGCATTTTGGTGCTGGCCATCTATTTAAAGTGTACTTTCGTAAATACGCAATTAATCCGTCTGAAGTATATTTAAATTCTAACAAATGGGTTGTCCGCGTAAACATATTTGCATTACACTTCAAGCTACCGTGGAACAATCTAGGGCTCGAAATGACGTTTCAGCGAAGAGTGAAAACTTTCCCTTTCTTGTCATCCTTTCGTTTATGGTAACTCCTAGCAGGAAGGTGATCACCACTTATACCCCTGCTACACGGGCGCTTCGAATGCCTTCCAGCCGAATGTCATCTAACGATGCTACACGTGTTCTGTCTAAGGGAGTGCTTGAAGATAATATTACGCCAATGAATATTAACCGCGTCAGCATGAAATTTCCCCGGGAGTGCGCCGATGAGGACGACTGCACTCATACTGTTGTTTACATCGCTTGTTTACATAACATAAAACGCAATCTGCGCTTTGGTTCTAATAAACAATCTGTTTTCTTTTTTACTGGTTGTACTCGTGATTGTTTACGCAGTGCTACAATGTGTGGGAAGCGATGATGCGATCGCACGCCTGAGAAAGCCGGGTTGTTGGCATCGCGCAGGACTGGCGCTTCTCGCTTCTTGTCCCGGCTTTCTCCGACGTGACCAGTACTTTTTTTAAACTACTTTATCCAGAAGTATGTATGGCGACTGTTCGCTTTAACTGAAACGGCCTAACTTGTTATCCACAAGCTAGCGACGGCGACGACTGCTGCTGGCTGTAAAGAACGACTCGGCAGTCTGGGTCACACCGGCGATTCCCGTTCATCGTACGCGTGCCCTTCGATGTAAGCAATAGTTGATTTCAGGTCACTGTTGCCAAAACTACACCTGGTCACCATTTGCATTCGCTAAAGCTTGTGATTCGCTCTTCACAACCGCCGAAATCACAGATCCAACCCTGCGAACTCGCTGGGCCTAGTCGTCGCGGAAGGGAACAGAGCCGTCGTCGATTGAAACTGATTTGGCAAGCGCTTATCGCTGGTGAGTGTTCAGGTATGCACACGTGAAATATAGCCGTTCGTTTCGCTCATTTAGAAGCGCGAGCACACACACACCGCCGCCTCATCACCGTGCTCTCGCTCAGCCGCCGACAAGGCTGACCGTCCGCCGACCGGATTCGTCGGTGTCGTTGGCCTGAAAAACGTGTCCCTCTAGAATCATATTATAGTAAACTAGATATTTCACTATAATTACATGCTGTTGTTCAGCGTGATATATACTGTCGTTGTCGGACTATTGTGACCGCCGTCGTCGTCGTCGCTGTACACTGAAAACGAGCTGAGGCTTTCGAATGCGTTTCGAAAGTGTCGTGCAGCACCGCGACAGTCCATCGAGTCCGAATGTCATTCCTATTCTCGAATACCATTCCACTCAATGTCATTCGAACATTTCAGTGTGAGAACGTGATAGCATTATACCAGCAAAAGCGCCTTGGGTACTTCTGGGTCCGAATAAGCCAGCGGAAAGGACCCCGTGTGGCAGGGCAGACCGGCTCCCTCACACGCCCATGTATCTGTTGGTTGACAGTTCGACTCCTGACCTGTGCCTGACGCAAGTTTCAACTAGCAATTCCGTTCTCAATTAATCCCAGATTCGAACGCGACCAGTAGGGTACTTCTGCGATAATTTGGAAGCCCACAGTATTTGCGCAAAAAAAGGCATCACCGTGCAAAATAGTGCGTCGCTTTCGCTGGGTATATATACGGCAAGCCAAGTATAGCGCATGTCGTAGGATTTGTTGTTTGCTGTGTCGCTGTCGTCTTGGTATGCTGTATGTAGGTATCTGCCGTTCCCATTCAATCACGTGACCTTATAATATCAGACGCCTGTTGATTAATGATAAATACCCGTGTAGGGTTTGTTCTCCAGTTGATGAATTAGCCCGTGTCATTCCATGGAGCCGCCCAGTAAACTTTTTTTAAGCCCGAGTAAACACATTTTTAATGTATTAAATGTATATTTTTAGTATATTTCTAATGTATATTTTTATTATATTTTCAATGCATTATAAATATGTTAAGCGGGCAAAAATGTACTTTTCACGTATTTTTAAGAACGTTTAAAATATTATTCCTAGTATACTTAGAAAGCATTCGTATTGCAGTTTAAGCATAGGGACAAAAAATGCGAAATAAATATGAAATTAATACAATACGTTTGAAATGCATTTTTAGCACATCCTCTTTTTCGCTAAGGGCTACCTGCCTCCTAGTTTGATTTCTGGGTGCAACCTGCCAGAGACATGCCGTTGTGCGGCTGAAGTTGCTCTTTCGGAGAGACCAATCGTTAGTGTAACTGTCACCTGCCACGGGGCAGTTAGGTCACTATGCGGTGGTCAGGTTGTGATCAAGCCGCATGTTCTTCTGACCTAAGTGGCCTACCTGCCTCCTAGTTTGATTTCTGGGTGCAACCTGCCAGAGACATGCCCGTTGTGCGGCTGAAGTTGCTCTTTCGGAGAGACCAATCGTTAGTGTAACTGTCACCTGCCACGGGGCAGTTAGGTCACTATGCGGTGGTCAGGTTGTGATCAAGCCGCATGGTCTTCTGACCTAAGTGGCCTACCTGCCTCCTAGTTTGATTTCTGGGTGCAACCTGCCAGAGACATGCCCCTTGTGCGGCTGAAGTTGCTCTTTCGGAGAGACCAATCGTTAGTGTAACTGTCACCTGCCACGGGGCAGTTAGGTCACTATGCGGTGGTCAGGTTGTGATCAAGCCGCATGGTCTTCTGACCTAAGTGGCCTACCTGCCTCCTAGTTTGATTTCTGGGTGCAACCTGCCAGAGACATGCCCGTTGTGCGGCTGAAGTTGCTCTTTCGGAGAGACCAATCGTTAGTGTAACTGTCACCTGCCACGGGGCAGTTAGGTCACTATGCGGTGGTCAGGTTGTGATCAAGCCGCATGGTCTTCTGACCTAAGTGGCCTACCTGCCTCCTAGTTTGATTTCTGGGTGCAACCTGCCAGAGACATGCCCGTTGTGCGGCTGAAGTTGCTCTTTCGGAGAGACCAATCGTTAGTGTAACTGTCACCTGCCACGGGGCAGTTAGGTCACTATGCGGTGGTCAGGTTGTGATCAAGCCGCATGGTCTTCTGACCTAAGTGGCCTACCTGCCTCCTAGTTTGATTTCTGGGTGCAACCTGCCAGAGACATGCCCGTTTTGCGGCTGAAGTTGCTCTTTCGGAGAGACCAATCGTTAGTGTAACTGTCACCTGCCACGGGGCAGTTAGGTCACTATGCGGTGGCCAGGTTGTGATCAAGCCGCATGGTCTTCTGACCTAAGTGGCCTACCTGCCTCCTAGTTTGATTCCTGGGTGCAACCTGCCAGAGACATGCCCGTTGTGCGGCTGAAGTTGCTCTTTCGGAGAGACCAATCGTTAGTGTAACTGTCACCTGCCACGGGGCAGTTAGGTCACTATGCGGTGGTCAGGTTGTGATCAAGCCGCATGGTCTTCTGACCTAAGTGGCCTACCTGGCTCCTAGTTTGATTTCTGGGTGCAACCTGCCAGAGACATGCCCGTTGTGCGGCTGAAGTTGCTCTTTCGGAGAGACCAATCGTTAGTGTAACTGTCACCTGCCACGGGGCAGTTAGGTCACTATGCGGTGGTCAGGTTGTGATCAAGCCGCATGTTCTTCTGACCTAAGTGGCCTACCTGCCTCCTAGTTTGATTTCTGGGTGCAACCTGCCAGAGACATGCCGTTGTGCGGCTGAAGTTGCTCTTTCGGAGAGACCAATCGTTAGTGTAACTGTCACCTGCCACGGGGCAGTTAGGTCACTATGCGGTGGTCAGGTTGTGATCAAGCCGCATGTTCTTCTGACCTAAGTGGCCTACCTGCCTCCTAGTTTGATTTCTGGGTGCAACCTGCCAGAGACATGCCCGTTGTGCGGCTGAAGTTGCTCTTTCGGAGAGACCAATCGTTAGTGTAACTGTCACCTGCCACGGAGCAGTTAGGTCACTATGCGGTGGTCAGGTTGTGATCAAGCCGCATGTTCTTCTGACCTAAGTGGCCTACCTGCCTCCTAGTTTGATTTCTGGGTGCAACCTGCCAGAGACATGCCCGTTGTGCGGCTGAAGTTGCTCTTTCGGAGAGACCAATCGTTAGTGTAACTGTCACCTGCCACGGGGCAGTTAGGTCACTATGCGGTGGTCAGGTTGTGATCAAGCCGCATGGTCTTCTGACATAAGTGGCCTACCTGCCTCCTAGTTTGATTTCTGGGTGCAACCTGCCAGAGACATGCCCGTTGTGCGGCTGAAGTTGCTCTTTCGGAGAGACCAATCGTTAGTGTAACTGTCACCTGCCACGGGGCAGTTAGGTCACTATGCGGTGGTCAGGTTGTGATCAAGCCGCATGGTCTTCTGACCTAAGTGGCCTACCTGCCTCCTAGTTTGATTTCTGGGTGCAACCTGCCAGAGACATGCCCGTTGTGCGGCTGAAGTTGCTCTTTCGGAGAGACCAATCGTTAGTGTAACTGTCACCTGCCACGGGGCAGTTAGGTCACTATGCGGTGGTCAGGTTGTGATCAAGCCGCATGGTCTTCTGACCTAAGTGGCCTACCTGCCTCCTAGTTTGATTTCTGGGTGCAACCTGCCAGAGACATGCCCGTTGTGCGGCTGAAGTTGCTCTTTCGGAGAGACCAATCGTTAGTGTAACTGTCACCTGCCACGGGGCAGTTAGGTCACTATGCGGTGGTCAGGTTGTGATCAAGCCGCATGGTCTTCTGACCTAAGTGGCCTACCTGCCTCCTAGTTTGATTTCTGGGTGCAACCTGCCAGAGACATGCCCGTTGTGCGGCTGAAGTTGCTCTTTCGGAGAGACCAATCGTTAGTGTAACTGTCACCTGCCACGGGGCAGTTAGGTCACTATGCGGTGGTCAGGTTGTGATCAAGCCGCATGGTCTTCTGACCTAAGTGGCCTACCTGCCTCCTAGGTTGATTTCGGGGGACCACCTCTATGCCCGTGATTTTTCGCTCACACGCCGACAACACCGACACCGGATTTTCTGGACAAGGGGCCTCCAATGCTATCGCGTTAAACAAGCCGAGCTTGGTTACTACCAACGTAGTAACCTCCTAACGAACGTAAAACGGTAGTTTCGAAAGCGTTTCATGACAAGGTGTGCGTGCAGAGTTCTCGTGAAACGTCGCCGAAAGCTATGTTGCCATAGCTGGGGCCCCGTAATGTGCTTGCTTGAAAACGGTCGGCCGTCTCACACGTAGACAAAATTATGGCACGTAAGGCGCTTTAACGACTGCCAAATGTTGGGATAGCGCCTGCGTTGAGCTTTCTCCCGGCTCGAATAGGCGGCGCTGTCGCACATTTCGGGCGCCTCTTACGCGTTCTGTGCATTTCTATCGGCACCGTCGCCTCAAGGCATTGGACCGTGGATTGCGCCTCCGTCTTCCATGTGATGTAGCGCGTCGTGAAGCAAAATTACTGTGCCGTCTATGGCTCGGCGTTGCCTTCACGAATCAGTTTGCTTTCCGGATCGCGATGGCCGACAGCGCTTCTTGTGTCAACTGTGCCTGTGAAGAGAGAATCATCTCTTGTGTGAGTGCCCTGTCTTCCTTAACGAAAGACGTAAGCTGCGTTGGGCTCTGGACCGCCTTGATCCTCGCTCTTTCACAGAGGCCAAGATCCTCGGTCCGTGGCGACAACAGTCGACTGCCTCAAGGCTTACAAGGCAGTGTTTTTTTTACGAGAGACTGCCTTGATTGACAGGTTGTGACTGTGTCTCTCGTTCCTTCTCTCTTCCATTTTTCATCCCCTCATTCCCTTCCCCAGTGCAGGGTAGCCAACCAGAAACGTTTCTGGTTAACATCCCTGCCTTTCCTCCTCTCTGTATCACTCTCTATCGGCACCTAAAAGCTTGATTGTCTCCCTGTCACCACTCCTACGAGATAATGTGAGGACATTTTCTTCGTCTTCATGCCGTCTGCATTCGTCGGAGCGGTGTGGGCGAAAAGTTTGTGCGCATTCGAAAAGAGGTTCTTCAACCGTGGTAAGAAGGATAGGAGTCGTTATGCTGAAGAAAACGGTGGCAACGAGGAAAGAAGTCGAAGTGGTGGAAGCGCCTCTTTCTTCCTCATCGTTGCTTGCAGCCGTAGGAGTGCGGAAAAAAATCCCTGACCCAGTTGGAAACACAACGAATCCTGCGAAATTTGTCTCTACGGTCACGGACATGAGCGACCGGAAGGGGGCGCAAGGGTGGGGGGCGGTTGCCCTCCCCTCCCCTTGGAATTACGGATATTATTTACGCACTAGTAGAAAACAACTACAAAGCTTTATTAGCACGCTTAGGTGATATTATGTTATCGGATTTTGCTTATTGAGTTCATTCCTTTGTTCATTAATAAATTCCAATGTTTGTTCTCCAAGCCTAGCACTAATTTGCTCCTTATAATTTTTGTTTCATGTGCGCAGTTTAGACCACAAATGTTTCCTATTTGGTGCTAACCTACCGCCTCCCCCATACCCGGCCATCGGGTGCACCCCCCTGGAAAAAGTTCTGCGGACGCCCTTGGTCGCCGATCTCATCAAGTGTTTCTAATTTTAGTTTTAGAGATTTATCCGTTGTGTTGCCAGCACTACATTTTCTACACGGTCCGCGACGCTCATAGTTTTTTGGAGCCGCGGTTTTAGTTGGGATGTTATATATACTGACATGCTAAAAATTACTTTCCGTGGCATTTTGTGACGTTTTCTTTTCTACTGTGCAGTTTTTACCTTCAGGGTACAATAAACGGCAACGATGATTATCTGCTGCGTTGCCACGTGCACATAGTTCACTGTTAATTAAGGTTATGCGAAGTAACTGCCCTTATAAAAACAACCCGGACCTCTCATTTAGTGCTTCGTTAGGCGCCAGTCATTCGTACCATGATTATTATTTTGTCTTTCGGATCAGAGATGAATCGCCTGCGGTTCGCACGTTGAGCACTAGGCTGAACTTTCTAACACTTTGAGCACACCGCCTTTGTTCCTTTGCTTTCCTTATTCGCGACAGGAGGAAATGTTCTACCCAAATTCCCTGTCAACTACGCTCGAGCGAAATATGTGAACAGGTGCCAGTCGGTTCCCTTCATGTCGCCTTCTGGCAGCGGAGACGCCCAGAAAGCAGTGGGCTTTGTGCTTTGTAACGATGGTTCAACAGCGCAAACACACACAGACCAAAAAGAGGACTAGACACACACACTTACTTACAACTGTTTTTTTTATTAGGAAGAAGCACATCATAATATACACACACGAAAAAACAGCGCACATGCGCATTGTCCACAATCTCGTAGTGCATGGTAAAAGGTAAAACCGCTTTAAAAGTACGTGTGCATCAGCAGAAGCGCTATCCACTATGTAGCAAATGCACGCCGTTTTTTGGTGACACTGATGTGTTGTTTTTTCATTCTGACCAGCGCACTAGAGAAGTAGCTGAAGCCTTTCATATTATCCGGAAAGATAAAGGTTGCGTGAGTACGCCATCTGCAACATTATCTTTCGAGAAATGAATATACTACATAGTGGATAGCGGTTCTGGGGACGCACACGTGCTTTTAAAGCGGTTTTACCTTTTACCAGCCCTAGGAGATTGTTGACATTGCTCATGTGCGCTGTTTTTTTGTGTGTGTATATTATGACGTGCTTCTTCCTAATAAAAACTTGGTTGTAAGTTAAGCGCTGTGTGTGTGTCTTGTCCCCTTCTTGGTCTGTGTGTGTTTGCGATGTTGAACCATCATTATGAATCTACACCAACTAGCCCAGTCTGCAGTTCTTCTCCGTGCTTTGCACTGCCTTCGAGAGATGGTTTATTACCGAAGTGACTGCCTTACTGCGTCAGTCGTTCGTACCCCGCAAGGTTCAGCTGTGTGTTATTCCCTGTGCCCCTAACAAAGCCGCAGACCGAACGCCGACAGTTCTATAAGGGAGCAGCGCTCCCCGGTTGCTGGCGGCGGCCGAGGAATCGCTTTGCGTAGCGCTGAGCGCCAGATGCGCCGGAAGGATCAGCTGGAGGCAGCCGGCGGACCTATGGCGGGAGCAGGGCTCTTGGTTTCCGGGCTATCCCCGCCAGTCCATTGCCTCTGCTCTGCCGCGCCTTTACGGGTCGCAAAGCAAGAGGGAGAGGGGGAAAGAAGGGAGCATTAGGGCGTGATTGGCGCTGCGTAGCGAGAGAAATGGAAAACGGTTCTCGTTAGTGGGGAATGTTGGAAAGAACAAAGAAACAGACGAACGCTCAGCAATACAGGCGGCGCCTTACTATCGCAGAGATCAACAAAATATAGGCCTTGCACACAAAAAAGGAATGCTCTTGCTACCCCGACGGAGAAGAGCGCCCTAATCTTCATCGCAGCGGAAAGCGCCCTTAAAGGGTCCAGCACTGAGCTTCTTATGAGGTGCCCGGGGCAAAAAGGCCGTGTTTTCTTCGCTTCCGTTTCTCGTTGCAGAACCGGCCAGGCAGCAGCTGTTTGGGGAGCTGCATCCTCTCGAGCGAACCATGGAGGAACGGATGCTTTTGGCGGCGTGCTACGCCGAAGGGAAAGCCGTTTGGTTCGTATTACGAGAAGAGCGAGCATTCGAAAGCTATGGATTGAATGTCTCGAAAGAATACCATGGTTCGCTCTTTTCGTAAGATGTTTCAATGTTCCTGTTCAATTGGCTGCGTACCCACATGGAACACTGCACTGGATACACTTCACGGGAAAGGAACCAATAATAATGTCAGGACCAGTGCAGTGCAAGGGCGCCATTGGTGACCAATAGGGACCGCGGTGACCATTGCGAGATCTGGTCTCCGAACATGTGCAGCATTGTTGGACAAGCATTTTGAATATTCCAATACTGTAAGATATTGTTATGGAAATATTGAAGATAGAGACCCATTACTGTTCCCTTAAAAAAAAGATTTAGACAGTCTGTCTGTAAAGTCTATAGACTGTCTATAGACAAATCCTAGAGAACTGTCTATAGCCAATACAAATGCCATAGACAGTCTATAGTCAATCTATAGATTTATGGCCATACACTTTAAGTAAATTTTTGTCTACAGACCGTCTATAGACTATGAATAGACAAAAAGCAATAGCTATAACAAGTCAATAGAGTCAATAAGAAGTCTATAGACTGACTAGAGACCATTTTTAAGGGTTATGCGTAGCAAAATATTTCTTTTAAAGATTTTCTATCGCTCGAATCAAGTATTTAAGACTGTCATAGAAAAGAAATTGGCAATGTCTTTGACGAAGCAAATACATTAGGGAAAAAAATGCAACCCTGCCACGGAGAGATCTGCAGATTTATTCATTCTATAGTAAATCTTTGAATATATTAAAACTGTGTTCATAAATTTTGTTCATAAACTGTGTTCATAAACGTGAGAAAGTTGGCCTCTTAAGGAGCATCCCGTACTGTGCGCCTCAAATAACCTACCTTTTTAAGAGCTTTAGCTGTGGTGTAATCGATGTGTTTTGACCATGTCATATTGTGAGAAAAACGACGCCAAGATATTTATATTCATGTACTTTTTGCAGTGATGACTACCCGTAATTAGAAGGTGATAGGCGGTTGGTGAAAGACATGACAACTGTTTTGCTGAAATTGATGTTCATCTTCCACGTATTGCACCAGTCACAGAACATACCAAAAGACTCATTCAGAAGAAGGCGATCGTTGACAGCGTTAATAGTGTGGTACAATACTCAATCATCGGCGTATAGACGGATCTTTGAGGTTATACTGTCAGGAAAACCATTTATGTTTAGTAAAAACAGCAAAGGGCCAAGGACAGAGCCTTGGGGTACACCTGAGGTTACATCGGCTAACGAAGAATCGCTGGAATTGAAGCGAACAGACTGGGAGCGGTGCGAGAGGAAATCGGTAATCCAATCAACGAGTTGAGAGTTATTGAGAATGACTTTTAGTTTTCATAACAATTTACAGTGAAGGACCGTGTCAAAAGCTTTCTAGAAATCGATGAATATGGCATCGATTTGGTTACCGGCATCTATGCTGAGAAGAATGTCATGTGTACATTCGGTTAACTGAGTCACTGCACTAAACCCCTTACGAAACCCGTCTTGAGCCCTTGACAGAAGATTAGTTGCGTTAAGAAATTCCATAATGTGTTTATAAATAATGTGCTCTAGGATCTTACATGAATGTGCAGGTACTGAGATCGATCTGTAATTAGAAAGAAGTTGTTTGTTGCCGGATTTATACAGCGGGAGTACATTGGCGAGGTTCCATGAGGAAGGGGCAATGCCAGTAGAAAGAGATTTTTGAAACATAAATTGAGAGATATCGAGATGACCAAAGGGAATAACGTGCAAGGAAGGTGTGGGATACAGTCCAGTCTACCGCATTTTTTTTTGTGTCAAGGCACAAGATAAAATTTAAAATGCCCTGAGTGCTAACTATGATATCAGAGATAGAACCATCATGATTGGGAAGACTGAAAGATGGAACCATGCTATTATCCCGCGCAAAGACAGAATAAAAGTAAGCATTAAATGCATTTGATATTTGAGCAGGGGCAGTGACAATTTCTTCATTAATAACGAATGAGGTGCATGAAGTGTATCAGCACCGACACGTGTGAAGCCAGCACCGACAGAAGCGACACCCGGCACCGCCCACTACGAGTACAAAAGGAGCACCGGATGCCTCTTTCTACCTTTCTTGGCAGCAGCAGCGGCGTGTCGACAAGGGCTGATCGTCTGTTCTGCAAATTGCAGGTTACTTCGAATCAATTTTTTTATAAGATTTACTTAATTACCCCTATTACTGCCGCTGCTGCTGCTGCCAATCAGTATTTCTGTTCTCATTAGTTCGTGTTTTGTTCTATTCTTGCGGTGGCGTTCCTACCAATATGCCACTTTCGAAGGGCGATGATTGCCCTGTTTGTGATGAGAGTTGTGACGATGGTCTGGTGTGTGGAGAGTGCTTTTGCACTTACCACTAAGTCAACTGTTCTGGGATAGCGGAATCAACCTACAAATCGAAAGGGGAATCGCGGCGGAAAGCCTGGCGCTGCCAAACATGTAAGGCTGGGAAGACTAGGGGCAGCCAGAGCAGCAAAACAAAAAAGGAACAAGATTCAGACATTGCGCTTGGGCTTCAAAGTATTAATGTAAAACTAGAGAGCCTCATGTCACTGAAGGACACTGTAGAAAACATTGAGCATGCAGTACAAATCATGTCTGATAAATACGATGAAGTTCTTGCGCACATGAATAAACAGGACAAGGAGATAACTGAGCTAAAAAAACGAGTTGATGTCATTGAATCTCAAGATCGCGGATCAGAAAAAGGGCAGATAACTCAAGAACTAAACGATCTCGAATGGCAAAGTCGAAAATTAAATCTAGAGTTTCATGGCATTTCTGTCATTGATAAGGAAGACTTGCTGTCAAAAGTGAATCAAGTGGCAGCAGAGCTTAACCTTCCAGACTTAACAAGGGAAGACGTTGTCGCTCTGCACAGGCTTCCAGCATCGAAAGATAAGATACCAGGCATCATTGTACATTTTGCAAGGAAGGCTTTAAAGGATCAGTTCCTAAGCAAGAAAGCAGCACTCAATCAGTCGAAAATGCGTTGCTACATACAAGAAAACGTGACTAAAAGAAACAGGGCTTTGCTTGAGGCAACAAGAAACTGGGCTAAAGAACGCAATTTCAAATATGCCTGGCATAGGAACGGGAAAGTTTTTGCCCGCCTGAAAGGTTTGGTTTGGTTTATGGGGTTTAACGTCCCAAAGCGACTAAGGCTATGAGAGACGCCGTAGTGAAGGGCTCCGGAAATTTCGACCACCTGGGGTTCTTTAACGTGCACTGACATCGCACAGTACACGGGTCTCTAGAATTTCTCCTCCAAAGAAATTCTAGCCACCGCGGCCGGGATCGAACCCGCGTCTTTCGGGCCAGCAGCCGAGCACCATAACCACTCAGCCACCGCGGCGGCCCCGCCTGAAAGATGGAACAACAGCCCATCACGTGAGATGCAAGGAGGACCTAAAGCAAATTGCATAGGCTCTTAATCTTTCTTTACCAGCCTGTAGTCAGCATCATGGCAATGACAAGAAATGATTACATTGCCCCATCGGACTTTCGAGAAGTCTGTGGAGGGGAATATGCAAATGCTTTCAAACTCTTTCATATCAATGCCCAGTCAGCACGAAAAAAACCGCCGAATTTGAAATACTGTTCAGTAGGCTTGATTTTGCTTTTCACGTAGTTATGTTAACTGAGACCTGGTATAATGATGGAGCCAATGCTCTAAAGTTACCTTCTTACAACACTTATCTGTTAAACAGAACCACCTCTCGTGGAGGAGGAGTGTCTTTGATGATGAAGAAACACCTTGTTTGTGACCAAGTGCCAAACTTTACTTGCATGCATGAAGATTATGAAGTTCTTTGTTTGGTAGTTGAAAAATATTTAATAGGCGTAGTATATCGTCCGCCAACTGGGAATGTGCAGAACTTTTTTGTGTTTTTGGAATCATTGCTGACATTTTCAAATGAAAATAAGCTACGTGTAGTAATTGGCGGTGATTTCAACATTAATATGCTTGCGGATTTGCCTTTAAAACGAAAACTTGAACAATTAATAAACGTTTACGGATGTAAGAATGTTATTAAGGAACCAACAAGAGTGACTCCCACATCTTCTACTTTGCTTGATTTGTTTATAACAAACTTGCATGGAACAAATATAAAGGCCGGAACAATGTGCACACATATAAGTGACCACTTTGGCATATATATGTGTTTAGAGAAGTGTACTATTCCCAAAAAGAAACTTGTACCGCAATATTTTCAGGACTTTTCAGAAACAGCCATGGCCATGTTTAAAATGCAAATTTCATGTGTCGATTGGAGTGTTGTGTTTAATGAGACAGACGCTGAAAGTGCTTTTAATATATTCTTTCTGCTATTTTTAAAAATATACAATCAGTGTTTTCCTATGAAGATACTTTCAAAGTCAAAGAAGATACGTAAGCCGTGGGTGACAAGCGAACTTCTGCGAAAGATGAAAACAAGGGACAAACTATATGTTAAATTTCTAGCGACTCGTGATCTAGATGTATTAAAAACTTATAAAATATTTCGCAACGAACTGAAAAAAGAGATTAGGTGGGCGAGAAATGATTACTTTTGCAGTTCTTTTGAGACCTCAACAGGCAAGACAGATGGAATTTGGAAAAAACTAAACGCACTCCTATACCGCCGCACGAATCAAACCGTAGTTACGAAGATCGACCTTGGCAAGGAACAAATCTCAGGGGCACGTTTGGCGGACGAGTTCAATAGATATTTCGTCAATCTTAACCCAGACAGTCCTACTGATGGTGCACTCAGTTATATTAAAGTAGCACACCAGGAATCCCTTTTCTTGAGCCCTGTAATAGAGGATGAAGTTGTTTCAGTATTTAAGGGACTAAAAAATAGCAAGAGCAGCGATGCAGATGGCATAAAAATCCAGCCTGTGAAACATGTAATTGAAATTATTTCACCTTGCTTGGCCTACATATTTAACCTGTGCTTATTGCAGGGAGTGTTTCCGAAGCGATTACAGATTGCGAAAGTCACAGTGTTGTATAAAAAAGGTGATAAGAACGACGTTGCTAATTATAGACCTGTGTCAATACTTCCAGTTTTCTCTAAGGGTTTAGAAAAAGTGATTCTCTTCAAAATGAGTAACTTTTGCGATAAACACAACATACTAACCAGGTCACAGTTTGGCTTCCGTAAACACCGGTCAACAGGACTGGCATTACTAGAACAAAAAGAGTTCATCTTAAATGCTTTTGAGCAAAAAGAATTGGCCTTGGGTGTGTTTGTGGACTTTACGAAAGAATTCGGCTTTCTAAACCATTCTCTCTTGCTTAGAAAATTAGAAGCATATGGAATACGTGGAAATGTTCTAAAGCTGCTGAAATCGTATTTAAATGATCGTCAGCAGTATGTTTACCTCAATGGTTTCTCGTCAGTTGTAAAGCCAATAACGTCAGGAGTACCTCAGGGAAGTATCCTTGGTCCCTTTTTATTTAATATCTATTTAAATGACATTGTACATATCGACCCGAACATTAATTATATAATTTATGCCGATGATACGACTATGCTTTTCTCTGCTGCGAATCCTAATGACCTGATCACTAAAGCAAACAACTCATTAGCACGGCTAAATGATTGGGGTAAGGCTAATGCATTAAAAATTAACACGTCGAAGACTAAGGCCATAATTTTTCGTCCCAAAAATAAAAACGTTTCTGTTAATACAGATTTGTTGTTAGGCAACTCAAAAATAGAAATAGTCTATGCCTTCAAGACTCTTGGTGTAGTTTTTAATGAACACCTGACATGGGATGATCACGTGGAACATGTTGTTTCCAAGATTTCAAGCATCGTAGGAGTTACATACATTAATAAAGAGTTGTTGCCATTAAAGGTCAAGGTCATTCTTTACAATGCTTTATTTGACTCTCACATTAATTATGCCCACTTAGTCTGGGGGAGTACTACAGCTACAAATTTAAGAAGAGTCCTTACATTGCAGAAACGAATGCTGCGACATGTTTTTAATGTTCCACGGGATCACCCAAGTTTGCCTTTATATGAAAAATTAGGGATTATAAAAATCACCCAGGTCTACCCTTACCGCCTGTGCTTAACTTACAAAAAAGATGTCAAACAAAACATCAACTTCCTTTCTTCCTTAGCTTCCTTAATAAAGAGAATACCTTCGCATGATACACGTTGTCGGGAAATCTGGAACATTGAGAGATGCAGAACAAACTACGGAAAGTAAATGATTAAACATTAAAGCAGACAGTCCGGCAGTCCGGCAATGACAGTCCGGCAATGATTAAAGCAGACAGTCCGGCAGCAGTGCACAGAGCGACAGGAAGCCTAAACTGTGCCTGAAATATTCGCAGGAACCCGTCTGTATTATCGGCGCTGGGATATCGCCGCTATCAGAGGCTGCTTCCAGGCATGGTGCGCCGCGCATCACCGAGAGGAGCTTCGCTGCCGACGAACTAATCGGGCATCAACGGAGAGTGCGCCAAAAAGAACTTCGGGACCGCCTGCTGCCTACATATACTACGAGAGGTGCAGGATTTCCACAGTCCGGCAGCAGTGCACAGAGCGACAGGAAGCCTAAACTGTGCCTGAAATATTCGCAGGTAAGGGGGTCAACCTGTTACCCTGTGCCTGTTTTCTCGTTCTGCATTGCTGCCGGACAGTGTATTTGACAGTGTACTTGACAGTGTACTTGACAGTGTACTTGACAGTGTACTTGACAGTGTACTTGACAGTTTACTTGAGAGTGTGCTATCATTGGGGCATTACGTTTAAAATCAAAGTATCATCATGAACAAGGAAGAAAAAAAGAGCTAACTACGATGGTCGCGGACTTCGGCAGAGAAGTACGGGTTGAATGAGAGCCCTTGAAAAGAGCATAAGTTACTGTAGTGACACTTGTAACGAGGTTAAAGAAATAGGAAAGGACATTAAAGCACTCAGGGCTGAAATACAAGCGCTAACAGAAGAAAACAAAGACCTGAAAGCTGAAAATCAGCGACTGGAAGGAAGAATCGAAGAACTCGAACAATACCAAAGAGGCTACAACTTGGAAATCAAGGGCGTGCCCTGTTGTGCCATAGAGGTGGTCCCGTAGCGCTCGCCACCCGTTTCGTGGCTGTGCGCTGCCAGCTCTCCTGGCGGTAGCGAAGACTCCGAGTCCGGCGTCGGTGAGATCAAGAAAACGCTTTATACACTATGTACAGGGAATTACACAGTACAACATCGGCACGGGGGCCGAGAGCTACACGACGCGACTGTTCTCGCACAGCGACGATCAGCGAGACACCAGCACGTCACACCATCCGACTCCACTCGTGAGCAGCACTCGACTCACGGTGGGTAGGTCACTCTGTCACCGTAGCTGTAGTTGCTATCCAAGCGGCAGCGGTGGCGCTTATATAGCCTGAGGAACGGCGGTCACTAAAAACTGTCCAATCCGAAGGCAGCACTCGACGCCAGTCCGAAAGGACCAACCAGCGACCGCGCGGGCCAACCGCTTCAAAGTTTGCTGCGCGCGGTGGCGTCCTGGGGAAAGGGAAACCGGCGCCTCGTAGTCTGGCACCCAGCGACGTGTCCAGGCACGCTGCTCGCCGATGCTTCTCCTCACGACCCCGCTGACTTACGGCGCAGCATCGTGGCTTGTCAAGGGAGCGTTAGGGCGCATTGCCTTGCGGCGCAGCACCAGGGCTTGTCAAAGGGACGTTCGCAGCAGAAAGTTTGCGGCCTCGAGAATTGGAATCCGGGCGGGTTTCCCGGCATAACAGCCCGAAGAGCTTGACTCGCTAGTGGCTGACAAAAAGATAGGGGAAGCTGTGGGTGAGGAGGTTGCTGATTCCGATATCGACATCTGCCACAGGGTGAAAACTTTGCGAGAGAAGGAACAGAACATCATCGTTCGATTTGTGTCACGCGCAAAGCGAAACGCCTTGCTCATGAAAGCTAAAAAAAAGATCGATACCACTCAGCTTGGCTACGAAGGAACAGGTAGCACAATCTACGTCAATGAACACCTGACTCGACGAAACAAACAGCTTCTTGGGGCAGCCGTGGCAAAGAAGAAAGCTGCAAAATGGAAGTTTGTGTGGGTGAACTCTGGAAAAATTTTTGCCAGGAAAGATGAAACATCGGACGTCATCAAAATCATGAGCACTGAAGACGTAGCGCTTATCTCTTAACTTAGGTAACCCAAGATTGCTGTATCAGAGCATAATCCACCTACTGAGGCAATGTCGACACATACGCATGCCATAGATAAGCATTCCTTGAAGTCCCACTTCGTAGCACTGCACCAAAATATCCGGAGCATAAGAAACAAACACGAAGAATTAGATTCTTACTTAAAGTCGTGTCAAATAAAATTTGACGCATTCTTAATCAGCGAAACCTGGCTCACGGCAAAACACTTGTCTCCTCAGTTCCACAGCCATACGCCAATTCGCCTCGACCGGGCAGGCAGAGGCAGAGGTGGGGGTGTGGCTGTTTATCTCCAACGTCATTACTCTTTTCAAGTAGTTGATGCTGTCACCAGCAGCGATGCCGACATAGAATGCTTAGCTGTAGAAACAGACTCTTTTCTTCTTGCTGTAATTTATAGGCCCCCGACAGGACTTAAGCGACACTTCCTATCGCGTTTAGAACAATTGCTTGGGCATTTTAATGTCATAAAGAAACCATATTTTGTAATGGGGGACGTGAACATTGATCTGCTGAAGGACGATTTACCCGCACGGGACCTGAAAAACCTCATCATGTCCTATGGCTGTGAGAATGCCATTTCCAGCCCTACCCGTATTACTTGGAACTATTCCACAAGTATAGATGTCGCAATAACAAACCTTAACGACTCGGGATATACAGCAGGGGTTTTGACATGTGATCTTAGTGATTTATATCGCCACCCAATGTTTATTCAGAAAAGATAAGGATAAAACTCGTAATTTTGAGCACAGGATCATATGTAACAACTCACTGACTAAGTTTAGAGTATTGATCGAGCAAGCAGATTGGACTGAAGTGTATTCAGAAGAAAATCCAGACAAAGCATACGACCTATTTCTGGACACCTTTCTATACGGCTACAATGATGCTTTTCCGTTACAAAGTGCAAAAGTGCAGAAACGCAAAATTAGGAAGCCTTGGATTAGTGCAGGGCTTTATAAAAGAATAAAACAAAAGAACACAATGTTTCATAAATTTCTTGCCAGTAAAGATTATGGCTTATTCCATGAGTTTAGGCGCTTTCGGAACAAATTAAAAAGCGACGTAAAGAAAGCAAAAAAAAAAGACTACTATGAGTCACTATTCTCCCGAATAAGATCGGACCCAAGAAAAATATGGAAAGAATTTAATTTCTTAACAGGGAAAGATCAAGCTAGCAGTGCACCTCAACAAATGAAAATAAATAACATCGTTTTCGAAGGTAAACCCTTAGCGGGCGTGATATATGAATACTTTGTGCATGCAGCAATGCCCGCAACAGGCCAGGTTGAAAATGGCTGTAACCATGATGAAACTAGTCAAATTAATTCTCTTGTGCTGTTTGATGTTACTCCAGCTGAGGTCGCCAGATTTATAAAGGAATTAAAAGCCACTGCTTCGAGTGGATATGACGAAATTAAGGTAGCGCCAATAAAGGAAGTCTCGTCTGTAATTAGTCCAATACTTGCCTTCCTAATAAACCTATCGTTTCTGACTTGAATCTTGCCACAGAAACTGAAGGTGGCGAAAGTAGTCCCCGTTCATAAGGGTGGTTCTACAAATGATATCTCAAATTAGTGACCAATTTCAGTCCTGCCCGCATTTTCAAAAACTTATGAAAAGTGCATTCACAAGCGCCTTATAACATACCTTAACAAATACAATATTGTCACGTTGTAGTGACGGCAGTCCAGCGGTCAGGAAGACACCAGAAATACTTGCAAACGAAGCTCTTTAGCTCTTTATTTGGGCTGACTTGCGCCCGCAAAAGAACTGACTCACTCGGTGGCGGCGTAAGCAACAAGCGTGTTCGTCAATCGTCGAACTACGAATGTCCGCCGCTCGCGGCATCGGTCAATTTAAAGGCGGCAAGGAAACTTCCAGATAACAGGACAAGATCATCTACAGTAATCTAGAAAAACCTAGATGCAGCCTTTCATGGCTGCGATCAATCGAGATTAGTCTGGTCGCTTCTCGCGTCACGAACAAAAGTGATAACAACCCTTTCCTGCAGCCTTGAGCGTGAACGAACAAACACTACAATGATACGTGGCATTACCCCCCTTCCAAAGAAGCATCGTCTCGATGCTTTATAATGAAATTAAACACGGAGAATGCTTCGAGAACTTCGAGTCCTTTAGCGTTCCTAATAAGGTGTAAGGGAAGCGGTAAAAGCTTTAAGTCTGGCCGTGTCGTCGTCGTCGTCGGTGTTGTCGTCGGTGTTGTCGTCGTATTTGTCGTCGTATTTGTCGTCGTATTTGTCGTCGTAGTAGTCGCCGTAGTAGTCGCCGTAGTAGTCGCCGTAGTAGTCGTCGTCGTCGTAGGGGTCGTCGTCGGCGTAGGGGTCGTCGTCGGCGTAGGGGTCGTCGTCGGCGTAGGGGTCGTCGTCTTCGTAGGGGTCGTCGTCGTCGTAGGGGTCGTCGTCGTCGTAGGGGTCGTCGTCGTCGTAGGGGTCATCGTCGGCGTAGGGGTCGTCGTCGGCGTAGGGGTCGTCGTCGGCGTAGGGGTCGTCGTCGGCGTAGGGTTCGTCGTTGTCGTAGGGTTCGTCGTTCTCGTAGGGTTCGTCGTTGTCGTAGGGTTCGTCGTCGTCGTAGGACGGGCGGGTTGGGGCGAGTGGGCGGCGGTCCAACGCAGCTGGCTGAGGGCGATAGGGGCTTGGGTCCTGGCGTCGAGGGGCAGGGCGGCGCACAGCTGCGGCGTAAGTCATGGCTGCGGGCTGCAGTGGCTGCGTGGGTGTCGGCGTCACACCCAAGGCCTGTTGAACCTCGTCCCGGATGACGTCAGTGAGCGATGAAAGTTGCGGCTGTGTTCCCGTTGGCAGCAATCGTTGGAGCTCTTCTCGCACAACTTGACGGATAACCTCCCGCAAGTTATCGTTGTTAACGGTGTCCAGGCAGTTTGCTGAGAAGACGCGCTGCTGGCGGTCATATTGGCAGGCTCGGGCGTCAAGGGTTTTTTCCATTGTGGATGCCTCTTCTACGAATTCCGCGACGGTTTTCGGTGGGTTGCGGACGAGGCCGGCAAAGAGTTGCTCTTTAACTCCTCGCATGAGCAACTTCACCTTCTCTTCTTCCTTCATGTTCATGTCGGCACGCCGGAAGAGACGCTTCATCTCCTCAGTATACACTGCAACGGTCTCGTTTGGGTGTTGTATGCGAGACTGTAGCAGCTACTGGGCTCTCTCCTTTCGCACGACGTTTGTGAAGGTCTTCAGAAGCTGTTCCTTGAAGGTTTCCCAGTTGGCAAGGCTGGCTTCCTCATTCTCGAACCAGACACTTGCTGGTCCTCCAGGGCGAAGAAGACGTACCTAAATTTCATGGCATCGTCCCAGTTGTTGAAGACAGCCACACGGTCGAACTGCTCCAGCCATTCCTCGGGGTCGGCGCCAGGCGAAGCGTCGAAGGTTGGTGGCACCCGGGGCTGCTGCAGAATGATTGGAGTGGTCGTCGGGGGCAAGGTCATGATGGACGTTGGTACTTGCTTTCGCTTCCGGGTAGGGTCCGGCAGGGTCCCGAACTCAGGTGCGTCCGCTTGCAGGCGTCGGCTTGCGCGGTGGACTGGACTCAGGTGCTGCGGTAGATGACTCAGAGGGCTGGCGTCACGACTTGTTGGGGGTGTCCGGAACATGAAAGGCACCCCCCACGAAACACAAAACGTCTTACGAACGTCTCAGAACAGCTTCAAATGACTACAAACGTCGTGCGCTGTGTTCAAACGTCTCATAGATGTCGACAGGAAGAAGTTTCCTCTGCGACGTTTCTTAAACATCTGCAGTCAGACGTTTGCTGTGAAACTTCTGTGAAACATCTGTAGTCAGATGTTTTCTAGACTTGTTTCTAACACGTGGAACTTGAGACCACGTCAAGGAGATGCGCCAGTAATCAGCAGAGAGTTGCCACCGTGGATTAAACATGCTGTAAATCACGGCACATAAATTAGATGGTTCGCCTGCTTGACGTTTCGAAGAGCAGGCGCGCCGGTGCAAAGACCGCTCTTTGTATTCGAACACAGAAAGCGCGTTTTCTCCTACGGAGCCCGAATCACGTTCCACATCGAGTGCAGCTAACCCTCCACTCGTAAGGCTGGATTTAGGTAACATATAATTGCCCTGAAAGCCGACGCGAGTGAAAAAATTTGCTTCATGTTGCGAACGCCTCTGTTACGCCTCGGCGAGCTGGCGGCAGCATGCGCATTGACATGCGCAGCCATGTGCGCAGCGCACGCTGCCTTCGCCGCCTTCCCGCCGCCTTCGCCGGGCTCGCTCGCGCGGTTTATCGCGCAGATCACCCGCGCGCTATCTTTTCGTGGCGGCGTATCTTGGAGCCAATCTTTCTTGAGTCACGCCGCAGCTTGCTGCTTGGTGTCGCTCCGCACGGTGGCGATGCAGGATAGTTTGCCAAAGTGGTTTTAGCCGTTTAAAGCAGAAAAAAATCTTAGTGGAAGCTGCAAGTGCTTAGTTTTACATGAAAGTATTAGATTCAATTTGTTTTTTGGTTCTTTGATGATTTGTTTATTTTTACGTTTAGAAATTTAGTACTTCATTTGGTCATTTGGCGTTGCAGAGGCTAGCGATAGCTACGCGCGCGAAGCGGATGCTGCGCACGTTGTAGTACGTTTCGCTGCGCACTTTTTTCCGCGCTGGTTGGCACTTCACGCCGCTGCAGTTTGCATTTTCCTCTTTTTCTGCGGTATCGTTTACTACCAGTGTTGCACTGAGATGTGAGCCTCGTTTTCCGCAAAAGTAAGTAACCTTCCATATCTCTTCTGTGGTGAAAGTGTCGGCTTTGCCGGCTAAGCCACTAACGCGCCTGATTGAACCTTTGGTTTACAAATCACAAAACAGTATCAGCCAGTGTTTTACATACCAAAGTGCAGCGTTGAATGTATTAAAACAGGGCATTGCTCTGTATGTGTGCAGGCTGTTTTGACAGTGCAGTGAAGTACTACGGCTCTTTGCAGGCATGGCAGCTTTTATTTTTCGGAAAACCATTGCACCGTGCACAGCTGGCGTTGTCCCTACTTCACTGTGTACATTTCGTTTTGGGTACAGGCTGTTCAACAGTGGTTTTCAGAGGACCTCCTTGCCTGCTCAACTTCTCAAGTTTTGGTAAGCACGCTTTGCAACACCTTCCTTTTCTTTCACTTCATGATTTCTTGTATAGGTCTAGGCTCTTTGCTAATGTTCATTCCACAAGCCCCATTATTTGTTTGTCCTTTAGAACTCCAACTGTTGGCCGGAGGAGCAAGGACCTGGTCTAGTTTCACGCAAATTAATAGCAGCACCTTGTACTAGACGACTTGGCCTGGAGATTGTTTCAGTTCTGAGGTGGGAATCTGGACTAATGCTTCTTGTGCAGTGGTGTCAGCAATCTCTTGCAGTGGTGTAAGCAATCTCTTGCCCACTGTTTGAGCTTCATCGTACAGATTAGAAAGGGCTTCTTTGGCAATGCAGTGTTACAAACCTTATACACACGCACTTTTATTTGTCTTATCTCTCAGATGTGCCCTGTGTGGCTGTCAAGTTAAGGTCCAAGATTTAACACATCTCTGGTGTTTACTGAAGTGATGCAGGCATTACCAGGACAGCAGCATCTCTGCTATGTTTTCATGCGACGGTGCAAGATGTCAAACATCAACCACTTTTGATTCAGCCACATCTTGCAGGTAAGAGAAAGCCTGTTTGCAAGATGCCGCTTAGGAGGTTCTATGAGTACAGTGTGCATCACAGTAAGGCAGTGCACTTGCTATTGACTGCTTGGCTTTCAGTGTCCATGCACGCTGTTTGGATTTTGCTTCTGTTAAAGGCCTCCACAGTGATTGACTTCTTGAGTTTATGGTGAGCCGTAGCACTCTGCTGAAATGCCGCTTGCAGTGACATCATATGCATCTATGTTTTTAATTAGCTTATTTTATTGCCTGTGCTGTCACTCCTTGCCATTTCCTGGTCTTATTTGCTTCCGACTCCTCATTGGCCATTCTACATGCACCTGACTGACTGTGCTTTTGGTTACTCTAATATTTTTCACTTCTGCAGGCTGCTGAACATAGCTGGATTTGACTTCCCCTTGTTACCGTCTAGTTGGCATCCTCCTTGCAAGAAAAGCGATTTTTGGAGCACCTAGCGAGCTCTTCAGTGTCGTCCACATCCCGCCATCCAAGTGCTTACCGCTCCATGGCTTCTAGCATTAATTTCCTGGTCCCTTTCTTTTTTTGTGTGGGTGTATGCACTGGATTCAATAAAGAGTAACGCAGTGACTGAAAGTGTGCTAGCACATACATTTATGGCTCATTACTACAGCCATACATCCCTTGTAATGTGGGCTCATTGTTCGGGTCATTGCAAATCAGTTTTGAGTTCATTTTTGAGTGGTGTATACCAGAAAAATGAACTATAACATTTTTAAAGCTTTAGAGGGTTTAAAAGCAGCACTAAAATCAGTCTTGAAATGCGTAAAATAATACAGGCACCCATTTCGGAAAAAAAAGGAACGTCTAAAAAAATTCTACAACAGTTCTACCTCAGAAGTTTTCTAGCCGTATACAAGCGTAGCGTTAGCAGAGCTAATAGAGGGCTAGTAAACGTCTAAGTCTAAAAAACTGCTTAGGTGAAACTTCTTCTAGATGTCAAGCTTTTTTTTACGAGACTTTTTTTAGACGTCTATTAGCGCTTTTTGTGTTTCGTGGGCCAGCACCTCCACCAGATGTCACGTTGTAGTGACGGCAGTCCAGCGGTCAGGAAGACACCAGAAATACTTGCAAACGAAGCTCTTTATTTGGGCTGACTTGCGCCCGCAAAAGAACTGACTCACTCGGTGGCGGCGTAAGCAACAAGCGTGTTCGTCAATCGTCGAACTACGAATGTCCGCCGCTCGCGGCATCGCTCAATTTAAAGGCGGCAAGGAAACTTCCAGATAACAGGACAAGATCATCTACAGTAATCTAGAAAAACCTAGATGCAGCCTTTCATGGCTGCGATCAATCGAGATTAGTCTGGTCGCTTCTCGCGTCACGAACAAAAGTGATAACAACCCTTTCCTGCAGCCTTGAGCGTGAACGAACAAACACTACAATGATACGTGGCAATATACTTTCGCCATCCCAATATGGTTTTCAAAAAAAAACAAGACGACAGAAGAAGCCCTTGTAAAAGTTAAAACTCATATTATTAACAATCTTGACAGGAGGCTGTATACCCTAGGTGTCTTCCTCGATTTACGGAAAGCCTTTGATTCGGTGAATCACGATATCATGCTTAGTAAATGGAACAGATGTGGCATTAGATGCATTACCTTAAATCTTTTCCAGAGTTTCTTGTCAATGAGGCAACAGTACGTTACCTTGAACAACGTATGTTCCCAGAAACTACTTATAAAAGCAGGTGTCCCACAAGGTTCGATACTGGGGCCAGTACTGTTTCTGTTATACATTAATGATATCACTGAGCTAAAACACACACCTGAAATCACGTTGTTTGCTGATGACACAAGTATATTTTTTACAGGCACAACCATCCAAGAAATAAGAAATGAAGGTAATGTGAGTGAGTGAAGAAACTTTATTTCCGCCAGAAGAAGGTAATGATTATCGGCTAGAACTGTCCCGGTGGCTAGAAAAAAATAAGTTGCAGCTCAATGCGCAAAAAACTAAATGCATAGTATTCAGACCCATCAATAAGAATGCATGTGATAATATCAATATTAAGTTTGAAGACCATTACTTGGAGAAAGTGCAGACGCAAAAGTTTCTTGGAATATGGTTTCACGAACATTTGTCATGGACTTATCATGTAGATCATTTAATTTCGGAACTCGCGCGTTCTGTAGGATGTTTAAGTAAAGTAGCCCATATCTTACCTCTTTGGCTGAAGAGATCAATGTACTACACTTTATTCTATTCCAAACTGCTCTATGGTATACTAGTATGGGGTACGACCACCAAAGGGAATTATGAGAGAATATTCGTTCTGCAGAAGAGCGTAGTTCGGATATTAGAGAATTACAAAGGTCAAGTAAGAAACTTGCCTACGCAACCACTTTTCTTCAAACATAATACCCTTCCAGTTAAAAAAGTGTACAATTTCCGGATAATGCAACTAATATACAAAAAACAGCTATATGCCGATAACGTCCAGCATGCCTCCATGAGATATGCAATCAGGAATCGTAAGAGAAAGGTACAACCATTCAGAACGAACTATGGCAAACAGGCTATGGACTATCAAATAGTTAGACTGCTTAACATACACGAATGTTATGTTGACTTCAGCCAACCATTCAGAGCCTTCAAACGAAATTATCGAGCATTCCTATTTTCCTCAAATATAATTTTAGAACCATAAACGCATTACAAATGCAGTAAACATCTTCTACATGGTTATCATGCATGTGCAACTATTATTCTAATTTTGTTCTTTTGTTTCCCTTTTGTACTGCTCTTTGTTAGACTGTGATATACGCTAATACTCACTTCTGTTCAATTGTGTTATTAGAAACTTGCAGTTTGTACGCAACGTACGCAAGTTATGGCTTAGTTTCTTTTCATGTGTACATGGATGCTTATGTACCGTCATTCCTGCTCAAAACTTTTGAACTGCACTTTAGTTATATTGCTGCATTGTACTGTGTATTTCTCGTATTCATTGTGTTGTAATTGAAAAGCGTGAACATGTATGTTATCCTATTGCAACCGCGTACACGCTTAAATTCAGAAAATGTGTGTCTGCTGCTGCAGGCTGCTAACTGATGTGAGGGGGCTAAGGCCTCGTCAGGCTTCCAAGCCTTTAGCCTTACGCCACCCGCAGGGATTCATCTGTATTGTTTCCTGCAAATAAAAAGCCAATTCAATTCAATAAACTGCCAGAAATATTGAATATTTGTTATAGACACACCATACATCCCGAAAACGCATCAAAGCAGGACCTAAGATTTTTTTTTTTCGTGATCAAATGTGTTTTCTTGAAGATCATTTTTACCTTCATCCTACTGTGCCTGAATTGATTTTTTTTTCTCCTTTCTTGGATCTTGTGCTCTTTTTGTATGTAATTTTTGTTATGGCTTGAAGTCTGCCACTTTCCAGGCGTAAATATGCATTTGCAGTTTTGTGAATGTCTAGAGCCATGTGAATGCTATATATCCTAAATAGCACTAGATTTATATCAGTATATACAAATGGTGTCTGTTTGTTTCTTGTTACTACGCTGTGTCTTTTTTTCATAATAACTTGCTTTATTACGTGTTATTCTTATTTGTCATGTTAGCTATCATTGTTCTTTGAAATGTATTCTGTTGTCCGCTGATTTCTGCCTTGATGGAAGCAATCATGTATTTGATATGGGGGGGCGGGAACCAGTCAAGCTGTTCAGCTTTTTTTCCCTAACCTCCCCCATCATGTTGATGGAAATAAAGGCTATTATTATTACTATTATTATTAGAGTGAACAGAGCACCAAAATTTACGAGGGTTATCTCTTAGCAGCCCTTGCAGCTGAACGCCGAAATAGAAATCTTTAGCAGAGTGCATTTTATTCCGAAGTTCGTTTTTCGCTGCTTAAAATCGAGCACCAGCATCAGGGTTATTGTTACGTGTCATACACCTCAGTTGAGACAGACGAGGTGACATCTGCAAAACATAGCGATGAATGCAAGGGAGAGTAGGATTTTTTTTCTTCGTTTTGCGGGAACAAACAGTTTAATACCCAGTCTAGGAGTCTTTTCAAAATATTCAACAAGGTCATTAACGTCACCGTGACGGCTGAGTGCGATCAGAAGGAGTCAAAGCACTTGGCCAGTTTGTCGATTACACAGTTGTCGTCAGCATGATGGCAATTCAGAAATGACATGAAGGTGTACTGCGGGTTACTAGAGAGGCAGGGCAGGGTAAGGAGAAATGCTTCACGGTCAGAAAGCCGGTATCTATTAGAGTGGGGCTTAGGAAGATGAAGTCTAGCAGCGAATTTAGTTTGGTAGGAAGCGTAACATTTTGGGTGAGTCCAAGAGAGAGTGATAGATGTATCAACCCTTTTGCTAAAGAAGCGTCACGGCCAGAATAACACATCGATGACCAGAGAATATCAGGCACATTGAAATCACTCTTGAAGATGATGTTTGGTACTGAAAGGCTATGCATAAACTGGCCAACAGAGTGCAAAACAACAGAGGTTCCGGGGGATCGGTAAAAAAACGCCGATAATAAAAGCCTGTTTTTCTAATAAAGCTTGTACCAAATTGACTCAGTGTTGAAAGGGGCAGGTAGTATAGAAAATCTAAGATATCAACGAAGAAAAAATTCAGGGGGCCCTTTGTCTGTCTAAAGTGCGTAGAGGCGAAAGCATTTTCCGCACCACTTTGCCTATGTGACACTGGTGACGTCACCACTGGAGGCCGTCACACATAATTGATGACGAAGTAATGACATATTACTAATTAAGGACTAATTACTGATAAATGACTAAGTACTGATTGAGTGCTAATTATTGACGCTTCAGTTTGGCCTTTAAGAGTTGAACGCGACAGCGTGTTGTAGCGCTGCCAGGCAGTCCACGGAACGCCACTACCCGTTCGGCGCCATGCCTTGCCGTTTGAAAACGACGCTTTTTGAGGAAAGGGAATGGCGCAGTAATTCTCTGTCATCTCGGTGGACACCCGAACTGCACCGTACAGGAAGGGAGGAAGTGGGAGTGAAAGGAGAAAGAGAAGGAGGGGCCGTAACGACGAAATTGAAAATTCTATTTGAGGAAAGGAAATTACGCAGTAAATGTCTCACATCTCTCGGTGGACACCCGTCAAAACGCGGACACATCTGCCGACTGCCGACACGGCTGCTAATGACAGTATGAGGCATTAAAGGCTTTCGCCTTAATAAAGCTACACCACAGCCTTTGCCCTCATGCCTGCCGACACGACACGGATAGCAAGGTAACTAGGTGGGGTAAATTCCGTCATATACCGTATTGTGCGTTTTTATCGTAAAGACTTGCAAAAAAAATTTTTCCGCCTCAACCGCTCGATCGTTTGCGGTGAAACTGCACACAGAACTTGCGGAATACGGTAACTTTTGTATCGTAGCAAGTTTTACAACGGTACTTACTTAGTTGAGCCGTGCATGATGCGAAATCGTAGTTGTCTGCGTAGAGATCGTCGAACCAAAACCCGCAGACGCCGTTTCTTTGCTGAAAGGTGGCAGTGGCGCCATCTGTTTTCAGCAGTGAAAAGCGTCACGACAAGGTGCCGCGGGGATTTTGCAAATAATAGCATCTGAAAGGTAAAGCCTCGTTAAATCAGTTGTTCTGATATTTCTTTTCGCTCAGTTAGCCGAAAAAACGGCATATTCAAAGGGCACGCGTACAGTGTAGGCACGCGTATAGTGAACTAGAATACTCATAGGCACGCGCTTCATGCAACGCTCACCTCGGCTACCTCGGCACCTTGTCGTGACGCTTTTCACTGCTGAAAACAGATGACGCAACTGCCGCCTTTCAGCGAAAAAACGGCGTCTGCGGGTTTTGGTTCGACGATCCCTACGCAGACAACTACGATTTCGCATCATGCACGACTCAACTAAGTAAGTACCGTTGTAAAACTTGCTACGATACAAAAGTTACCATATTGCGCAAGCTCTGTGCGCAGTTTCACCGCAAACGAGCGAGAGGTTGAAGCGGGAAAATTTTTGAAAGTCTTTACGATAAAAACGCACAATACGGTATGTCAGGGTGTAGCCAGGTTTCAGTGATGCCAATAATGTGAGGGTCATGGGAGGACACAAGCGCGAGAAGATATGCTGCTGTATACGAGAAAGCATTCCTCGCATCACCGCGGCCACACGAAAACATGCTATGAAGATAAGTATAGTATTTAAGACCAACAACAAAGTACTGCAGAATTTCTCTTACCCTCACTGCTGCGGCAGATGGCACTGTTGACACAGCCAGCTTCCTAAACATAAGCAATGGAGGCAGACTGAAACATTCAGCAACAAGAGCTGCATTAAAAGGCAGGTTGAACACTAACCTGGGGTGTGACCATGCATGGCATATTGTTCATGACTCAGCCGAAAGCAGACAAGTGCACTCATTGAGCATAAAACTGAGAGGTTTGTGCTATCCACCAGAGAGCGCGATTAAAGTGTGGCCAGTATGTGGGATACTTTTATGCGAGCATAGCATGCAAACAACCCAGTATCAATAACCTTGCTCAGGGATCTGATGCATGAACTCATTCTAACAAATAAGGATTTTTTTATTGCGAAAGCAATACTGCTAGCACTTTTCTGCCGTCGGTGGAGGTCGTTCCTTTGCTCCGGCGCAGCTGCGGCGCACGACCACGTGACAGCATGACGTCGCGACCAGAGGAGCGCAGGGGCCCGAACTCGTCTCTTCGGCCGTAGTCGTTCCTTCGCTCGGCGCGGCGGCTACCACGTGACGGCTTCCTCGGCCCGCCGCGTGAGGGCGCTCGCTGGGAGAGGATAAACGGGGCGCCGCAGGCCCGCCCAACTCGTCTCATCGATGGAGGCTCATTAGTTTATCAATGTATCAATTTAATTAATCAATTAATTTAATTTATTTATTTAATTAAATAATTAGGAGAGCTGGGGCCCAATTCGGTACATCACTGGAGGTGCAAATATAATATACTATGATTGATTAAGCAATTTAACGAATCAATTATTTTAATGAATTCAGTTAATTGAATGAATTAGTTATTACTTAATTTATTAAGTTAATTTAATTGATTAACTTAATTATTTGGCTACATTAATTAAATATAATTAATTCCACTTAACGCCGAAGAAGAATCTATGAGTAGTGCGCAGCGATATAATCACAACAGAAGAAAACGCCGTGCGGAAGAAACGCCGGAACAGAAAGAAGAGCGGCTTGCTAAAAGAAGAGTGCAGTACACAGCCAAGAAGAAAGAGCAGAGCATTGTGTTGATTCGAGACTATGACATCGTGGCTCAGCGACGTGAAGAACAAGAGATAAGAGTTGGCGAGTTCGAGTCTGCTACGCGTGAATTCGAGAAACGAAACTACCAGCAGAACCAAGCGCAGCCAGGTGTTATTGCTTTTCCAATCAGCCAGGCTTAACCAAGCTAAGCCTTCAGCCATTTTTTCACCCTCATGAGCACATTTGACGGCTGTCCACTCAAAAATCATTATGCCCTCAAGTAGAAAGTGTCGCAGAGTACCATTCAAATATAAGCCTCGTGCCAGCAAGCTGGACATGAAAGGCTTCCAGGGTAGGCATATACTAAAACACTTCAGGAAGCTTAAGTTTAAAAGCAGTACTTTACACTGCATTAAGGTGGGATAGTTTCTTCAGAAGCTTCATGAAATACACTGTGAGATCCAAGACACACAGCATAAAAAAAAAGAAATTTAAGGGCTTTCAGGCGATCGGTGTGTGAAATCTCTTAATTTTGGAATATTCCCCAAAAGCTTATTTGCCTTGTTTGACGCATTATATGGAGTGACTTTTGCTTAGACACGTAGATGTAGTGGATGCATACGAGTATTTAAATATCTTGTTGTGAGGTTTTGTGTACACATACAGTGACTGTTTCCAGCGACACTTTTTTGTTCTTTGTCAAGTTGTTCAGTAAGACATGTTGCGGGGCTTCTTGGTTTAGCATCTTCAAATTTGGGATAAAACCACCTTGGCGCAAATAACTTCACAATTTCCCCGTCTTTTTTTCCTTGTGAAATCATTTGCGCCCAGGTGGTTTTATTCAAAATTTGAAGTTGTCAAGTTGTATCTTCACATTTCTAATATTCCATTTTATCTTCGCACTTAATTCTATTGCATATTTTGCAGAACTCCTCGTTTGTTCATGTGCTCGCTGTTCCGACTAAAATTTCGGTGCAATTGCTCTCAATGCATGACCGGTGACAGCTGCTGCTGCGCAGTACACTGGAACGAAGGACAGCGCCATTGAGATCTTGCCCTGACCGATGCATATGTATAAAAATGTAAAGGTTCTTGAACGACAAAAATTCATTAAAATATTGCCACACTGCTGACACTCTGCCGGCGGCACCTGGTAGCCGAACCTTTCGCTCCCAGCGCGTGGCCGAGCGTCGTCTTTGTTCTGCATGAGCTCGGCAGTTCGGCGAGCCTCGTCCTAGGAAACCCTGTGCTTCCCGCTTTCTGCTGCGTTTGTCGGTGACATTTGGTGGAGGTGCTGGGACCACCCCATGTACGCTGACCCCGACGACAGCCGTGACGCTTCTACCCGACCCGCGGACGCCACACCCGTCCACAAAGCGAGCCGTCGCCTGCGAGGACTGCAGCCCGAGTTTGAGCCACTGAGAAGGCCTGTGAGAGCTATGACGTCCACCACTGGCAGCCAGACAGGTCAGTACTCCGG
This sequence comes from Amblyomma mixtum, assembly GCF_055824585.1. NCBI lineage: Eukaryota > Metazoa > Arthropoda > Arachnida > Ixodida > Ixodidae > Amblyomma > Amblyomma mixtum. Next base: position 12,612,908 of record NC_143021.1, read on the forward strand.
CAGTGCCCCGCCGTTCGTCCTTCTAGCACCTCGGTCGCCACCATCATTCCACGGCGACCGGTTCGAGGATGTAGAAGATTGGTTGGCCAGTTTTGACCGTGTGGTTGCTTTCAACCAGTGGGACGACAAGCGGAAGCTGATGAATGTATAGCGCCCGGCGACGCTATAAAGCGCAGGTGCTGAGATCGGCGTTCCCGCGATAGAAGAAAATAAAGATGGACAGCGCGTGCTCGGAGCGCACGCCCGGTACGGGCTGTTCGGAACTGGAAGCCTGCCACGCTGGTCATCTTGATCTGGTGCTTCGCTGCAACCCCGCAAATCTTCAACAGTGGTGACCCGGCGAACCGTGCCTTCTATCCCAGCGGCGTCCTAGCATGGCGTACTGGCAGGACCCAAGTTTCGACCCGCCGCTCCCAGCGTTCCGGCCTGCAGGCGTCGGCGGGTGGTTCGCCCAACTGGAGGCTGCGATGTACCTGTACGGCATTACCATCCAGCCGTTTAAACACGCAGTCCTTTGCGACATCCTCCCGCCCGACCTCCTGCGTCGGCTCACCTACTCTGCCTTCGGCTGCCGGCCATACGATGAGCTGCGTTCGGCCGTCTTGGCTGACTTCGGCGCCTACTATGTTCCGCCGCCGCTCTACGACGCAGCGGACCCGTTTTCGCCGCCGCAAGTCTCTGGCCCTGCACCGGCCTCGCTCGCGCCCACGCAGCCTTCATCAGAACCCGGCCCGCCTCAGCAGCCCCTCGCCGCCTCGCCGCCACTCCAGTCCAGCGTCTCCGGCCCAGCTTCTGTACCACCGACCGCACCAGACGCTGCCGCATCGCTTCCGACAGCACATCTTGCTACTCCGGACACGCTAGCAGCACTGTGCGACGACTCCACGGCCCCAAGTCCGCAGTCATTCCCTCAGCAGTTCGGTGCGGTGCCTGGCCCACCGCGGTTTGCCACGTCAGCGAACTCAGCGACAGATGCGCCTCGCGCCACCCTGTTCAGCGCCTCCGGCCATACCGCCTCCAATAAGGACGATACAGCGTCTATGGCACAGCCTGGTGAGCAACTTCTCTCATCTGCAATAGTGCCGCCGTCAGTCGAGCTCTTCCTCGACGAGTGCCCCATTCCGCCAACTTCTGTACCCTACTGCGTAGCACCGCTACCAGCCGAACGCTCACCTGCCGCCTCATCGCTCATTCCGCTAGAGCCGTCAGTCACTGACTTGAGCGACCGTGCTAAGGGCGAAGTGAGATTGCTGGCACCGCAGCATCTGTCAGATACCAGCCCCACTACACAGGGGGCCACACCGCCTGCCCAAGAGGCCCCACCCCAAGCCCTTAGTACTGTCAACCGCTTCTCGGAGTCTGGCCCTGGCAGCTCGACACTGTCGCAGCAAGCGTCTGCTTTGGTGCCTGTCTTGAGCGACCTTCAGCAACGAAGGTAGAGCTACCCACACCGAGTAGTGCGGCAGTTGTCCATCCACCAGCTGTGTCTCTTGCTGTCAGCCAGCCGTCTGATGTAGCAGTCTCAGCTGTACGGCCTGTAACTGCCACAACCTTCTTGCAGCCACCCACAGCCGACCATGCCCACACTCGAATCAGCACTGGCCAGTCGCTCTGGACTGCCACTCCCGCTTTACCCAAGCACCTGGCATTGAGCCCAGCAACTTCTTCCGGCATCGTCACAGCTGTCGCCGTTATGTCGACGGTCACACCACAGCTGCTGTCGGTCCATGGAGCCGATTCGGCCGCTCCTGTGCTTGTGACCGAGTACACGGCGCGTCAGATCCTCATGGACATCAGCCGCAACGTTCCAACACCGATGACACTTGTGTCAGCGGGCAGCACTACAGTCGGTGACGGCCCGACCATGGCCTCCCCTGCCCCCATGTCCCTTGTCAGCTCGGCACCCTGCATCATTCGCCCGTTGCGCAGCAGCCAGGCTCGTCCACCTGAGCCCGCGAACTCCACTCGACAGCTCTTCCCGGCCCCTGACATGAACTTACCGGACCTTGTTGTGACCCCGTGGGGACACTGTTACTCTAGCTGCCTGCTTGCCTGCCGTGGCTACTTCATGTCTGCCCCGTCGGCGCGTACATTTCGACGTTCCGTCTAGGAGTGGGGCCCTAAAGCGCCCGGCGACGCTATAAAGCGCAGGCGCTGAGATCGGCGTTCCCGCGATAGAAGAAAATAAAGATGGAAAGCGCGTGCTCGGAGCGCACGCCCGGCGCGGGCTTTTCGGAACTAGAAGCCTGTCACGCTGGTCATCTTGCTCTGGCTCCGCTGCGACCCTGCAAATCTTCAACAAATGTTTATTTCGCACTGTTCGACTCGGCGAAAACTTGGTTCGAGAACCACGAGTCGTCCTTCTCCAACTGGGCAGCTTTTCGCCGTGAGTTACTCGCCACATTCAGCTCAAGCGAACGGAAGGAAAATGCTGAAATTGCCCTTCGCCCTAGGTCACAGCAGTCCAACGAGACCGTGGCCATCTTTATAGAGTACATGACACGCCTCTTCAATCGGGTCAACCCTGCCATGCCCGAAGCTACAAAGGTACGGCACCTTATGCGTGGGGTGAAGGAGCAGCTGTTTTCTGGCCTCATGCGCGACCCTCCGCTAACCGTCGCCGCCTTCGCCAAGGAAGCTACCTGCATGGAACGTTCGTTGCAGGAACGGAGTGCCCAATACGGCCGTCAGGCAAATGTAGCAGCCACTCACTACTTCGCGTCCTTGCCAGGCCCCGAGGATGAGGCGCTGCGAGAGCTTGTACGAGGCATTGTCCGCGATGAACTGCCACACCTCCGCTTGGATGCTCCGTAGGCAAGCATACCTTCAACAGGGGACGTCATCCGTGATGAGATCCAGCGAGCGGTACAGCCACCATCGGCTTCACTACCGGAGCCGCACGTCCTGTCTTACAGCGATGCCATGCGCCGACCTGCCCCTGGGACGCAAACGTTTCGCCCCGTTGCCGGACCACGACTACCCCACCGCTACCTGCGCCCCGTCGAGCAGCAGCAGGACCTGCGCCCTCCTGTCAACAAAGCGCACGTGTGGCGCACGTCCAACGATCGCCCGCTCTGCTACCACTGCGGGGAGCCTGGCCATATTCTGCGGCATTGCCCGTACCGGCGTATGGGTTTGAGAGGATTCCCACCCGACGCACCTCGACCGCGCTATGGTGAAAGACCGCAGGACATCGACGAGTACCTCGCCGCTCACGTGCTGCCCCCGAGCTCGCAGCAGCGTCAGTCGCGGCCGCCATCCCCGAGGCGCTTTGCTTCGCCCAGTCGGCCCTCCACCTCCGGTCAGTTCAGACGCACGTCCCCTCGCCGGGAAAACTGAAGACGGCGTCCTCCGGGGTAGGGCCGCCGCTACTGCACAGTCAACAGTCTCCACCCGACGATTCGACGCGACGGCCCGGGGGATGGCGACCCGATCCGACGACCTCTCCGACGACCTCACAGACGTGCTGCGAAAGATTAGTTTCATCTGAAATTTTTGTAACCGCCGATAGTTATCAAGTGACGCCGATCGGCGTCTGTACCTGCCGCATCCAGATCCGAGGTCTTACTTTCACTGGCTCCTTTGCCGTCTTACGTTACTGTTCTAAAGACCTCATTCTGGGCATGGATTTTCTTCAAGAGTATGGCGCGGTCATCGACCTTCGGGAGCTCATAGTATCTTTTTCCGCCCAGCGAGCCGTTGACACCAACACCGAGCCCAGCAGAGTAATGTTGCGCCTATGTGACGACCATATAACGATCCTTCCGCGAGGCAGCAAGTTCGTCACAGCCGAGTGTAATGGCAGCACCGGCACCCTTGGCATCGTTGAAGCGAACATGTCGCTGCTACTCGCTCGGCAAGTTTGTGTAGCTCGAGGCCTCGTAGAACTTGCCAACGGTCGCACCGGCATCTTAGTCACCAACGTTACCCGTGAACCGCAACATCTAACGAAGACAGAGGTCGTCGCTTATTCTGACGAGCTCGGGGAGTATACCAGGCAGTGCTCTTTGTTCACGACGTCAGACCTCGACGAGGCGACAGCTACAGCCATCCCGACCAACGTAAACCCGCACCTCTTGGCCAGTCAGAAACGCTGCGTACAAAACCTCATCTATTCCTTCCGCGATTGCTTTGCATCAACTTCCAAGGTGCGACAGACGCGGCTTACAAAGCACCGAATTATCGTTGCTGACGACCAAAAACCAATTTGTCAGCGCCCTTACCGGGTATCTTCAAAATAACGTTACGCCATCCGCCGCCAAGTTATTCCCTCACCAAACACGGCGTTAAATAGGAGTCAGGCGACGGCGTGGAGACGCCTGCAGACTGGAGTATACCCAAACCAAGTACTAAGAAAACATATCCGATCGGACTGCGAGGACGATAAATGTAGAAAGTGTGGGGCGAGAGGAACCCTCGAACATATAATTTGGGTGTGCCCTTACTCCCCAGGCAGGGCGCAAAACATTAGCAGTAGGGAAGCCTGGGAAACCTTGTTGCGGAGCTCGGACCCTGAGCTCCAACTCGCCGCCGTCCAACTGGCAGAAGAGGCCGCCGGCGAAACCAACCCGGCCAGCATCGACTGCGACCATCCCGTGCGGCTGGGCCGCTCCTAAGTCCCCTCCCCCGTAAAGGGGGGTGAGACAGAGCGGCCCAGGTGGTGTGGTCCTTATCTGTTGGACAATAAAAGTTTTCAACAACAACAACATACACAAATGCTCCAGGACGACGTCATACAACCGTCCACGAGCGCCTGGCATCACCTGTTGTCCTCGTCACAAAGAGAGATGGCACCCTCAGGTTCTGCGTGGATTACAGGCGCCTCAATAACGTCACGAAAAAGGATGCTTACCCTCTGCCACGCATTGATGACTCCTTAGACCGCCTGCGCCATGCCACCTATTTTTCGTCTCTTGACCTCTGCAGTGGGTATTGGCAAATAGAGGTCGACGAAAGCGACCGAGAGAAGACCGCCTTCATTACCCCTGACGGTTTATACGAGTTTAAGGTGCTTCCTTCTGGCTTGTGCTCGGCCCCTGCCACATTCCAACGAATGATGGACACCGTGCTGTCTGGACTGAGTGACAGTCGTACCTCGTATATCTCGACGATGTCGTGATCTTCTCCGACACGTTCGATGAGCACCTGAAACGTTTGCATGCTGTTTTCGAGGCCATACGTTCCGCTGGTATCTCTCTCAAACCAGAGAAATGTCACTTCGCGTTTCATGAGCTAAAGTTTCTTGGGCACATTGTCAGCGCTCGAGGCGTTAGTCCAGACCCCGAAAAGACGGCCGCCGTAGCTGCCTTCCCCACGCCCACAGACAAACGGAGCCTGCGTCGTTTCTTGGGCCTCTGCGCGTACTATCGCCGGTTCGTTCATAATTTCTCAAGCTAGCTGAGCCTTTGACCCGCCTGACGAAAGACGCTGAACCCTTCTTGTGGGGGCAGGACCAGGAAAGAGCCTTCACGGAACTCAAGTCCCGTCTCCAATGTACGCCTATACTTGGCCACTTCGACGAGGAAGCAGACACGGAACTACACACTGATGCCAGTAACATTGTCTCGGTGCGGTCCTTGTTCAGTGACAGGATGGTCTACAACGCGTGATTGCTTACGCCAGTCGCACTTTGTCCCGTTCTGAAGTCAACTATTCCACCACGGAGAAGGAATGTCTGGCTGTGTTTTGGCCGTCACGAAATTTCGTCCGTACCTGTATGGCCGCCCATTTCGGGTGGTGAGCGATCATCATTCACTCTGTTGGCTGGCGAATCTAAAAGATCCCTCGGGGCGGCTTGCTCGATGGAGCCTTCGGCTACAAGAATTTGATGTCACCATCGTGTACAAGTCCAGCCAGAAACACAGCGATGCTGACTGTCTATCCCGCGCTCCTATTCCCTGCCCCACGGGCGAGTCCGACGACGATTCCGCTTTTCTCGGGGCTGTCACCGCGTCCACCCTTGCCCGCCAACAGAGGGCCGACGCCGAACTGCTTCTCCTCATCGAGTATCTCGAAGGAACCGCTCCATCTCCTCCTCGAATCTTCAAGCGCGGCGTGTCATCGTTTTGCTTGCGCGATGGTGTCCTCTATAAAAGGAATTACGGCCCAACGGACACTGTCTATCTGCTGGCCGTACCTACAGCGCTTCGTGACGAAGTTCTGCGTGTGTGACACGACGACCTTCCTTCGGGCCATCTCGGGTGTTCCAGCACGTTGGCGCGTATACGTAACAAGTAGTACTGGCCCAGGTTTGCTGCGGTTGTCCACCGCTACGTCCGAACCTGTCGGGAGTGCCAGCGCCGGAAGACGCCGCCGACTAAACCAGCCGGGCTCCTGCAGCCGATCGATCCCCCGCGCCTCCAATTTCAACAGGTCGGAATGGACTTACTCGGCCCATTTCCAGCGTCTTCCATGGGTAACCGGTATATTGCTGTTGCCACTGACTACCTTAGCCGCTACTGTGAGACCACGGCCCTTCCTCGTGGTACCGCAGCCGAAGTTGCACATTTCTTCATTCACAACATTGTGCTTCGTCACCGAGCCCCTACAGTCGTATTAACTGACAGGGGAACCGCCTTTACGTCGGCCCTTACGAGCGAGGTACTTCGACTCAGTGGCGCCAGCCATCGAAAGACTACAGCTTACCATCCGCAAACGAACGGACTGACTGAGCAGCTTAACAAGACAATTGCCGACATGATTTCGATGTATGTAGTCGATGACCGTGGGAACTGGGACCGGATACTGCGTTACATCACCTTCGCTTACAACACTGCTCTACACGAAACGACACACTTCACTCCGTTCCATTTGGTGCACGGTCGCGAAGCCGTGACCATGCTGGACGCCATGCTTCTTCCGGACCCTGCTCCTTCTGTCGTGGCCGCTGACCAATTTGTTCGTGACGCCGAAGCCGCTCGCCATGTTGCTCGAATGCGAATCCGGCACCACCAACAACGCGACGCCAAGCGTTACAACCTACGCCGCAGGGAGGCGATTTACACACCCGGTGACGAAGTCTGGGTGTGGAGCCCGATCCGCTTGCGGGGGCGCTCTGAGAAGCTTAAGAAGAACTCTAGTTTGGGCTAGTTGGTTCATGATTCAACAAGAAAACGGCGCAAAAGGCGTGGACAAAAGAGACAAACACAACAGGACCAGCGCCAACTTGCAACTGAATTTTATTTCGCACCAAACCCGCCTTTATGTAGGCCAGCACGCCCTAACATCCGTGTAATCACGCACAGGCAGTAGAAAACATCACTGTAAGATATCTAACACATGAAGCGCGATAGCAACCACGTAACATACTATCATGGCTAAAAAAACAACAAAAAACCCAACAAATGTATAGCAACCAACACTAAAACGGTCATGGCCAAGCAACTCTTAAACGCTAAAAACGATAGACACTCATGTGTGATACGAGATGACCAACAAGAAACGGGGAAAAAAGGTGAAGAGTGAAGCGTTAAGACGAAATCAGTGTCAAAGGTAAAAAAAAAAGGTTGAAATGGATGAAGAGTGCAGACCTTAAAATTGGAAACTAACAACCAACAGCCACATGAATGACGACCAACCAGAAACATGAAAAAAGATGGACGCGAAGATGCGACCAAAGTCAGCGTCAAAGGTATAAAAACGATAAAATTGGAGATGAACAACCAGCAGCCATATGAATGATAACCGATGAACAACATGAAACATGACAAAGGATGAACGCGGAGCTCAGACCAAGGTCAGCGTAAAAGGTGTAAAAAAAACGAGAACAAAAACCGTGCAAACAACCGCACATCGTCAAAAAATCGTCAAAAATTGCAACCAATGCCAAAGGAAAGAGCGTGCACAACAAAACAAAACGAAGAGCCTACAAAAAACTTTCTAGAAAAGTGTACTCCTCGTTGCTAAGCGTAATGGATGGCTTGCTGACGCATTTGCTTCCTTCTTTCCTGATGTAAAAGGCTTCGACCACCTCTCTCTCAAATCTGTCCTTCCCACTCCTCAAAAAAATAGTTTTCTCGAACTCCGGACGGCAACCCCTGCAGGCTTTGCAATGATCCACTAGGAAGCTTCCTTCGTTATTCCGCAGATTCCGGCAGTGCTCGCTGGCGCGCTCATTAAAACATCGACCAGTTTGGCCAATGTAGTTGAGCCCGCAACTTAAGGGAATCTGGTAAACAACCCGCGTCCTGCACCGTGTGAACTTGTTTTGATGTTTCATAGTACAAGCCGGTTGTTTTTTCCCGTTAGTCATTGCGCAAAGCTTAGAAAGTTTGCAGGGGGCTGAGAATGCGACCTGAACATTATGTCTGCCTGCTACTTTTTTAAGGTTGTGTGAAACCTTGTGGATATACGGTATTACTGCCACACGGTTGCGTTTTTAGTGTTTAAGAGTTGCTTGGCCATGACCGTTTTAGTGTTGTTTGCTATACATTTGTTGGGTTTTTTGTTGGTTTTTTTAGCCATGATAGTATGTTACGGGGTTGCTGTCGCGCTTCATGTGTTAAATATCTTACAGTGATGTTTTCTACTGCCTGTGCGTGATTACACGGATGTTAGGGCGTGTTGGCCTACATAAAGGCGTGTTTGGTGCGAAATAAAATTCAGTTGCAAGTTGGCGCTGGTCCTGTTGTGTTTGTCTCTTTTGTCCACGTCTTTTGCGCCGTTTTCCTGTTGAACTGAGAAGCTTCTTCGCCGTTACTTTGGTCCCTACCAGGTGTTACGCCGCCTCAGCGCGGTGACCTACGAGGTGCTTCCTCAAGGAACTGTCTGGTCCTCTCGACAACCGATGTCCGAAGTAGTGCACGTTGCGAGAATGAAGCCGTATTACTTCCGTTAGCCCCTCTTCACGGAGACACTCGCGCCGTTAACTTTCCGCCTTCCCTTTATTATTCCTTTTTCCGCCCGTGCGGCATCGGGACCATGCCTCCTGAAAGAGAGGGGGCAATGCCACACTGCTGACACTAGGCCGGCGCCACCTGGTGGCCGAACCTTTGGCTCCCAGCGCTTGGCCGAGCGTCGTCTTTGTTCTGCATGAGCTCGGCGGTTCGGCGAGCCTCGTCCTAGAAAACGCTGTGCTTCCTGCTTTCTGCTGCGTTTGTCGGTGACAATATCTGTCCTCTACTTGCTCATCTCATGGCCTTTGCGTTTTCCACATCAGTGGCATGCACTGTCGGACTGATGTAGTTGTAGACATCGTGTGATATTTTGTTTACTTAGTAAAACGCAAAAAACTGGAAGCATTGGTATCAGTTAACACGATTTTTAAGACATACGAATATACATTCTTTTATTTAAAAAGATGCATATTTCTCTTGTCTAGACAGTGAGTAGCTTTATCTAATACACAATGGCATTGTCAGCACGGCAATGCAGTTATCATTCTAGCGTTTGATCCCTTTTATCCCTTTTATTGGTCCTCTCAAAAAAGAGGTAAAAAAACATAAAAGAAAGAGAGAGGATGCCTGGACCAGCAATGCTTTGCCAGGCTTAACGCCAATTCAAAATAAATGAAAAATAACTAAATGTTCCAAAGAAGAAAAAAGAATTAAATGAAAAACAGAGCATTAAAAAAAAACTCATAAGAAAAGAAAACAAAAGTCTTGTCATAATAAGTTAGACGCAGGCAGAAAGCCAAAGCACAGCGTGCAGTCCGCGAAATAATAATAATAAAAAAAAGAAAACCCAAGTCACTGCAAAGTCATTGTCACCGTAACAGTCAAAGAAAGCACTGAGCGCCGGCCACAAAATAAAAATCAGAAAAATGAAAACATAATCAAGACAAAAGAAAAAAAAACCGAAGTCACAGTCACTCAGTCAAGGACACAGTCACAGTCACGCAGTCAAAACAGAGTAGCAGTCACACAGTCAAGGACGTAGTCACAGTCACGCCACGACAAAGCCACCTATGCTCAATAAAGGAGCACGGGGCGCTCCGCTGTGCAAAGCTTGGGGAAGAGAGATTAGAGGAAAGAGAGAAATCAGCGTGAATAATTTGGAATTGTACTACTTATGAGGTGAACCATTTGAAGGAGAAGAGCACACGCAGCAGGGTTTCGGAGACGGGAGGGGTAAACAGATGGTGTGATGTCCGATGAGCAAAGACATTTTAAACGAGAAACTAAAGAAGCAGTAACGGAACAGTCCCGGAAGTAATGACGGATATTTTCACATAACAATCCACAGGAACAAGTTGAAGACGGAGACAGGCCAAATCTTTTAAAATAGAACGGAAATCTACCATGCCCAGTAAGTAACGTTATTAGAGGATTCCTGGGTAGACGAATAAGGGGAATGTTAAGTGTATCAGGGATCCAGTTGAATAGTTCAGTGCCACCATTATTCTCGCGCCAAAAAATGCTCCATAAGAGAAGTGAAGAATGATGCAAACGGGAACGAACGCAACGACGTGAAAGGGTAGAAATATGTAAACCTCCAAACTGGCCGGCACTACCAGCAGCTTGGTCGGCTAATTCGTTTCCAAAGATTGCAGAATGACCCCGGATATGAAATAAAAGAAATGTGGCTAAAGAAGACAAACGATAGAGATCTTTCTTAATTGCAATAATAGTCGGATTGTAAGAAGTAACTGAAGACAGCGCAGAAAGCAGAGATAGAGAATCAGTGTAAAAATGAACAGGCGTAGAGGGAGGGTTGTGAATAGCATAAACAACAGCAGAATGAAAGGCTACAAGCTCAGCGGCATAGGCGCTAGAGGGTGGTTCTAAAGATAGACGGTGTACATGGACAATATTTTGTGTTGAGTTAAGAACAACAAATGCTGCACCAGCTAAGCGAGGAGTGAAAGACCCATCAGTGTAAATATGCAGGGCACGTTGACAAGAAAAGAATACAGCTTCTTGAGAACTAAGTTGAACAAAAGAAAATTTAAATTTTAATGAGGGATGGTCTGACCAGGGATCAAATAAAGGTTGAATGTGAGAGGGATCATAAAAAGTATTGCCGTACACTACGGATCGACGTAACGTGAAAAGCATAAACTCTGCGCATAACTGGTCCAGATAGATAGGCAGAGGAAGAACGTTCGCAAGAACATGAAGAGCAGCGGTTCGCGTAGTATGATAGGCACCAGTAAGAGCCAGAAGGGGGAATTCGTTGAAGCGATAAAACACGATCTCTTAGCCGAGAAAGGGGGCAATGAAACCACCAAGCTGGGGCTGCATAGGTAATTGTAGGGAGAATAACCTGATGATAAATTTGGCGCATATGAGAAGGAGAAACACGAAAATGGAAATGGAACCAGTTAAGGAGCTTGGTGGTAGTTGCAAGAATTTTCGTTTGCAAATAATTAACATGGAGAATAAAGCTTAAGTAAGAGTCAAAGACAACACCTAATAATTTAATACTCGGTTCACACTTCAGACTGTGTCTAGTCGAATAGTCGGCTTACGCTTATGTAACGCCGGAGCTCCATTAAAAAACAAAACATAAGAACACTTTTCTGGGTTTAACTGAACGCGGGACGTGGTACACCAGTTTTGGATTAAAGTTAAAACATTTGAGCCCAGCGTTGACAACTCGCGGCTAGTTTTGCCAGGGATGAGTACAATGGTGTCATCTGCATATGCCTGAATGTGGATAGGTGAGGGCACAGGAAGGTTTAGGAGATCATATAGCAAAATGTTCCAAAGCAGTGGCGAAAGTGGTGAACCCTGCGGACTGCCGAGGGAAGAAGGCACAGAAAGAGTACAAGAAGGAGATTGATAGGTCAAATGGCGGTTATGAAGGAAAGACTCCAGAAGGGAATATAGATTTCGAGGGCAACGATGCTTTCGTAAAAAATGTAAAACCAGAGGGTGCCAAACACTATCAAATGCTCCTCTGAAATCCAGAGAAATTAGAACCACAGGAATTTTTTGTTGTTTATAACTATGTAAGAACTCCCGCAAATTATATAGAGCCTGAACAGAACTGCGACCATGCGTGAAACCATACTGATTTCTATGAAGTAATTTATTTTGGCGCAGGAAGTAATACAGCCGACCATATATTAAACGCTCGAACACCTTACCGAAAGACGAATTAATAAAGATCGGTCGGTAAGAATTTGGAAGGTGCTTTGGTCTGTTCGGTTTGGGAATGAAAGTAATTCTGCCAATTCTCCATGTCTGCGGAAAGTAACCCAAGTGCAAGGCAGAATTAAAGAGGGAGACGAAAAACAAGGGATGAGCGTTAAACAAGGCGGCAACAAAACGGGGAGAGATAAGATCAGGCCCTGGAGAAGACGACAAATCTAATGAATTGATGACAGCTTCGATCTCGGCAGCAGTGAACGGTAAATCTTGGACTGAGTTATTGTAAGGCTGCGCAGTAATGTCCCGAACATGAGTATGAAAAGGGAGATCACGGGAAGTATCATCTGTAGCGACGTGAGTACGAAGGGGCAACTGTATAGCGTCAGGAAGCGTTTCAGTATATGTGCCATCAGCGTACCGTAGAGGAGGGATAATGGAAGGGCACCTGAGCTTGCCAAAAGCACGTTTATATGGCTTACCAAAGAGATATTTACGTGTAGCTGTGGAGCAGATCTCTTTTATATAACTATCATGTGTGGTTCTGGTGTTAGAGCGATACTTAGCAAGAGCTTTATAATAAATTGAACGGTGAAGAATTCTCAGCTGTGGGTCTGAAATGCGTTGAAAACGGCGATGAAGAGCGCGCACACGGGACCTCTCCATGCTCAAATCAGCCGTCCACCAAATGGAACCCTCGGGAAAATGTGGTTTAACCAAACGCTAGTTTTTCTTGTAAAGTGACATGTGGCGTTAAATTTTGAGAGGACATGATCGAGAGCACACGCCGAATGAAACTGATAATTGTAAAAAGATTTGAACCAAGGCAACGAAGTTAACTGGGCAATTAAGCGGCTGGAGCTGGCTCTGGTGAGCCGCTTGAACGGCGACAACGGTTGGGAAAGAAAAGAGTATGTAATAAATCTGTGTTCGGAAAGAGATAAATCAGGAATGACTTCCCAGGAGTAGCCCTTTGCAAGCAAACTAGGTGAAGCGAGACTAATGTCAATCCAACTGGAAGCATATGGAGCTGCATAAGTTGGTAAAGAGTCCGGATTATTCAGAAGAACCAGGGCATTAGAAGCCGCAAAAGCTTCAACATGAGTTCCTCTAGCATCAGTGGTATTGCCACCCCATAAAATGTTTTTTGCATTAAAATCACCGCAAATGTTAATTTTGTCAGTGGGTGAAGTCTGGATACAAGTGGTGAGCAAAGCCAGAGATACTGTAATATCCGCGCGAGGCGGTACATATACTGCTTCAAAAAGGAATTGATCAGTCGATGTCGAACATAAGATGGAAACAACCTCAGGAGAAATGAAAGTAGGGAAAATATCAAAGGTAGGATTGTGTAGCAATATGACACACCGAGGATTTTCGGGAGACAGGATTTTGTAAAAAGTGGAGGGAATTCTTACAAATTCGTTATGGGTAGTAATATATGGATCTCCGACAGTGGTGATTGTGATATTATTGTCCAAAATATATTTAACCATCGGGGCAGTCGCACACCGGGTGTGATCCAAATTGACTTGGAGAAAATTGATGTGGTCGGGCGGAGGACACGGGGTTACATGAGGAGCGTTACAAGCCATAATTAGTGCGGGAACGGATTCTCTCCGTACGTTCACGCAAGAGTGAACAAGAGACATGCCCCGCAGGATAATCGGACGGGCGACCGGCGGCCGCGCAAGGGGCGCACTTCCGTTGGGGATCCTGGATAGAAATTGGGCAGGCGGCCAAGGCATGTGACCCGGCACAGCGGGTGCAACAAGCCTTTGAAAGATCATTTTTCAACGTGCAAGCCGTCAAAGCGTGGCCATATTGAGCGCAATAAGTGCAGAGCGGCACATGCAGGTGTTCGCGCACCTCAACTGAAGTCCACCCGAGGGTCACGCGACGTGCCTCGCATAAACGGACGAAAGCAGGAGGATCCACCTCGAGGACGTGGACGAACTGTCCAGATTTTTGGGGAAATGAAAGTCTGACCTTACATGAGGATGGGTCTAGATGAAGATTAGGGTTCCGGCGGTTGAGTGCCATAACTAGGTCCTGTGGCCGCACGTCGGGGTCGACCCCTGCCAGGCGAATGTGCGGGTTCCTCTGTCGCGGGACACGGACCTTGATCGCGGTTCTAGTGGCTTCGATGCGGGTAATGGCGGCCTTGAGACGGTCCAGGTCTGCAGGGTCACTGGAGGCAACCGTGAGGGCACGAGGGGAAGGCCGAAGGGCAACAGCCCCGATTCCCTCGGCCTCGGGATCGATGTTTTCCCTAATCAATGCAGCCACCTCACGGCCGACGTCTGCTGAAGCCGCGACGGAAGTTAAAAACATCTGATGCGGCAGGGGGTTCGGTCGGGTGTTCCCAGCAGGTGGAGGCTGTGGCTGGCCAGGGGTCGCGTCCAGGGCTGAAATTCCGATGTCCCTCTGAACCGGAACCGGAGCACCACGCAGGGCATCTGCGTAAGTCCGGGGGACCAATGCCTCCTGCCTCAGGTCGCGGTGACCCTAGCAGACATCTCCGCAAGCTGTACTTTAACGGCGTCCAGCTCGCGCTCTCTGGCTTCCAATGAGGTCTGCAGCGTCCTTGAAAAATTGGTCTCGGCGACCGCGCACGCAACAAAATGCGCCGTTTGGCGGTACAGGTCGCAAACCAGAGACAGTAGGACTGCGCGAGCTGCAGGGCCTATCTTATTGTCTTTGTCCAAGATCGCTGTCATTAGCTGTTCGTGAGCCCGCATGGCAACAGCGTCCGTGCCCAACTCCAAGCGGGCGGGTTGAGGCGACTCCGGAAGCCTTGCTGGCTGCGAGAGACCAGGCGACCACAAGACCTGGGAGACTCCAGGTTCTACGGGGGCACAGGAGGGGCCTCCGGAATGGTGTGCAAGCGCAGGATCCTGAAGCACGCCAGCGTGCAAAGGGATGTCCGTGTGATGGTCCGAAGACTTGTCCGAGGTAGATCCAGGATTTGCCGCACACGAAGAAGAGCCGCTCGACGGTGGCGGGCCATCTGGAGTAACCCGATCGGCCATGGCCAAGCTGGCAGCCGGTAGGCCTATCCAGCCAGCCGCCAGAGACCATAAGCCGCCGAAACTGCGAAAAGAAAACACGGACCTCAAAGGGGGAGGCCACTCGGAGGGTCCCCGACGTCTTACAGGGCCCCTCCGAGTAACAGGATGACCCAAGAGGCCGTGAAACTGCAAAAAAAGGCAGACGCGCAAGAGCAGCGAAATAAACCACAGCCTCTTCTTCCTCGGCCTCCGTGCTGCAAAATAGCCCCCCCCCCCCCCCCCCCCCCCTCCGAACAAAATTTCTGGCTACGCCACTGCCAGGGAGGCTCATAATCTCCGCCGTCAGAAAACAGCGTAGCCAAAAGTGGCGACTGGTACTGATGGGCCGCCGCAGTAATTGAAAGCGAAGGCCACTTCCCGCGCTTGCAAAAGTTTAGATAAGGATTTTTCCCGGCTGCTACTAATTGTGACCAGGGCCGAGAAGTTGGAGACGACACAGAGACGACGCAGTACGAAGCAGTAACTGAAAGTAGCCGCGTGTCTCACACGGGTATTACCGCTTTATTACCTTTTCCGCTGACTAACACCGGCATAGGGCACACTAAACCGGCAAGCAGCCAAGCGCCACCCGCGCGGGGCCTGTGCCTATGCGGTAGCACGCTCCTTCGTTGGCTTTGAAACGCGCGCGCAATCGGCGCGGCGGCGAAACGTCAGCCCGGGCAAGATGGCGCCGAGCTTGTTTCCGGCTTCACAAAATGTCACGTGACGGCCTCTCCTCTAAACATGGAGGAAGGAAAAAAAGAGGAGAGGCCCTTTCCACACAACTCCTTGGGAGAAAAGTGTGGAGGAAATCACGTGGTTTTTCCACGATCGGGAGGCCATCTTGTCCGGGCAGCATAGCAACGGCGTCGTAGTTGGTGCTTGCAAACCGGGCGGTAGCAGATGGCCGCGGCGTAGCATTTGCCGTGCGGCGTAGGCGTACTTTTCTAAACTGCTCGAGTTTGTTTTTCGTCGTGCTCACAAGCTGACGTTGGCGCCGTTCGCTCATATCTGAGGTGGAATTCGCTGCAAAACTCTCGTTGTTGCGTGCATGGATTTCAACGTGCTCGGCGACCACGATCGCACGGGCATTTCGTCTACTGAGTCACTGCTCGAAGCCGTCGGGAGACCGCCGCTGCTCACTGAGCACTCGCTCTGTTCGTTTACCAGTGATTCAATACGCCGTGCGCTAGAGAGGTCGTCGGCGTATTGTGCGGACGTTTCGCGTCCTGTGCGTGCAGTGTGCGTGTGCTCTCGTTTCCATCGGCAGTGAAACCTCGTTGCTATTAGGCGTGTTCTTGCAACGCTCCAGTGATCGTCACTGGTGTTAGCGTAACTGTCATTTTCGTTTTTCGCGATTGGGCTTGTGTAAGCGGCGGGGGCCATGACATGGGCGGTGGGCGATATTTTAAAGGAAGCAGCTGCGCTCGCTTTGCTCTTAGTATCCTGCAGAAACTTTGTTACACGCCCGTTTCAAGCGTGTAACGTTTGAAGCGTCTAGCGAGATCTAGCTTCTGGGACGTGCCGGGCTCCCACCGGCGGCAGTGGTTGTTTTTTCTTGTGCTTTTCAAATCAATTTGGCTTTAAGCGATAACGTATTCAGTACTATTCTAAAATCGAGCAACAGCCCAAAATAAATAAATATATTACAAATCCCCTCTCTCCCTTGGTTTCTGTGGCTGTTGGCTTCTCAAATATTTATAACGAGCCCCTCATTCCCCTTCCCTTGTTTGCTTAATTGCTTAGCGAGGGCCTCGGTTCTGGCAGCCTTGAGGCCATAGGAAGCATAAGAGGGTTCTCACACAGCTTCCACCTTCGCCGTTCGATGACGTTCTACGTCACATCAGCGGTAACTCAGTGCGTGCTACGTCCGCCGCTTAAGAACGTGGGTGGCGCTGATGAACACTCTCAAGGTTAGTTTTTTTCTAAATATAAAATACCCCCGAAAGCAGAAGATTTGACAGCCGTCGCCGTAGCTCAGTGGTAGAGCACCGGACGCGTAATTCGGAGGTCGTGGGTTCGGATCCCACCGGCGGCAGTGGTTGTTTTTCTTCTGCTTTTCTAATCAATTTGGCTTTAAGCGATAACGTAATAAGGGAGTAATTACTCATGACGTCCACCTGAGCGCAGCCATACGGCTACAATGGAAAGCTATACAGCTTCCTCAGAAACTTCGTAGTTAAAGAAAAATTCGTCCTGGTCCGGAGTTCGAACCCGGGACCACCGCTTCACCGGAGCAGTCGCTCTACCAATTGAGCTAACCGGGACGGCAAGCTTATGGTAGGGCGAGAGCGAATTGATCAATAACTCGAAGTGGGAACAGTGTTGGTCAAATATTTAGGGGAAACCCCGAAGGTGGAGTAGATTTGTAATAAGGGAGTAATTACTCATGACGTCCACCCGAGCGCAGCCATACGGCTACAATGGAAAGCTATACAGCTTCCTCAGAAACTTCGTAGTTAAAGGAAAATTCGTCCTGGTCCGGGGTTCGAACCCGGGACCACCGCTTCACCGGAGCAGTCGCTCTACCAATTGAGCTAACCGGGACGGCAAGCTTATGGTAGGGCGAGAGCGAATTGATCAATAACTCGAAGTCGGAACAGTGTTGGTCAAATATTTAGGAGAATATTTGACCAACACTAAATATTTGACCAACACTGTTCCCACTTCGAGTTATTGATCAATTCGCTCTCGCCCTACCACAAGCTTGCCGTCCCGGTTAGCTCAATTGGTAGAGCGACTGCTCCGGTGAAGCGGTGGTCCCGGGTTCGAACCCCGGACCAGGACGAATTTTTCTTTAACTACGAAGTTTCTGAGGAAGCTGTATAGCTTTCCATTGTAGCCGTATGGCTGCGCTCGGGTGGACGTCATGAGCAATTACTCCCTTATTACAAATCTACTCCACCTTGGGAGATTCCCCTAAATATTTGACTAAGCGATAACGTATTCAGTAATATTCTAAAATCGAACAACAGCCCAAAATAAATAAATAAATTACAAATCCCCTCTCTCCCTTGGTTTCTGTGGCTGTTGGCTTCTAAAATATTTATAACAAGCCCCTCATTCCCCTTCCCTTGTTTGCTTAATTGCTTAGTGGGCGTGGGAGTGACGCAACAATGCGACTGAAAAACGCGCTCTTTTTCCACCTTTTCTAGTTCGCAACTTTCCTGTGTGCGTGCGCAAGCTCACCGCAGTGTCAAAGCCAAGTTGGTTTTTGGACACAACCTTTAGACCAACCAGAAGGAATTTTCGAGCCCTCCGATGCCCCGTGGAACGCCACCATTGTGCAAGTTTTCATGGCTCGCCGTGAACTACCAACCGCACCGACATCGACAACTGCCACCGACCTGCATATAAACGCCTGCCGCCCTTCAATGGACTTCAGTGGGCGTGGGACTGACGCAACAATGCGACTGGAAAACGCGCTCTTTTTCCACCTTTTTGAGTTCGCAACTTTCCTGGGTACGTGCGCAAGCTCACCGCAGTGTCAAAGCCAAGTTGGTTCTTGGACACAACCTTTAGACCAACCAGAAGGAAATTTCAAGCCCTCCGATGCCCCGTGGAACGCCACCATGGTGCAAGTTTTCATGGCTCGCCGTGAACTACCAACCGCACCGACATCGACAACTGCCACCGACCTGCATATAAACGCCTGCCGCCCTTCAATGGACTTCAGTGGGCGTGGGAGTGACGCAACAATGCGACTGAAAAACGCGCTCTGTTTCTACCTTTTCCAGGTGAGCTATGGGCTTTCAAAACGTTCTGATGATGTTTTTCTTGTTGTCCTCCCATGCCCACAAGTTCTTATGCAGAATGCTTATGAATGTCTCTGTGTGTTAAGATTGTTGCTTTCGGGCGACGTTGAATTGAATCCTGGACCGAAAAGAGGTGATGGCAACAATGACCAATTGCAAGGCGCGTCAGATGAAGATGACTACGGTTCAATTGTTAATATCCTGCGTGACTTGCAAGTCCGTTGTACTAAAATTGAGCAAGTCCAGTCCCAAATCCTTGACTCTATGAATAGCATCAAGTCTAATCAGCAGGAGCTGAACGAAAAAGTTGCCAACATTTCGACTCGGCTCAGTTCAGTTGAATCCAAATTGTCAAGCTTCGATTCCTGTCGGGATGGCATATCCTCATTGACAGTTACTACCGACGCCCTAAAACAAGAAAATTAAGCATTGAAAGCCAGATTGAATGCTCTTGAGGATAGATCCCGGAGGGACAATCTGGTGTTTTTCGGTATTCCAGATGTGGCAGGTGAAACATGGAAGGAATCCGAAGATAAAATTAGGAATGTGCTTCTTCAGGAATCGTTGTTAGATACTACTGCCAGTGATATCTCCAGAGCACATCGGTTTGGTATAGCTAAGCCAGATAAAACTAGGCCAATTGTTGTTAAATTTACAAACTATAAATGGAAGGAGAAAGTGCTTAGCTTGAAATCAAAGTTGAAAGAGTCCGACGTTGTAGTCTCTGAAGACTTCTGCCCAGTCACTTTACACGCTAGGAAAAAAACTAATCGAATTTGCTAAGCAAATCGCGCCAGGAAAATTGTTTAAGCTTCGCTACAACAAGCTTCTCTTAAACAACATATGTTACATGTACTGTCCAGTCACCAGTAGTGTAAGAGAACATAGTAACACACATGCTTCGACTGCACAGGTCGCAAACTCTCGTACTGATTCTACTGATTCTTCATAGCTAAGAGATAAATCGCACACACAAGGGCCTAATAACGTCACTGTCTTTTTCACGAACATACGCAGTGCCATTGGAAATCGCGATGAACTGTCCTCCGCTACTGACACTACTTGCGCTGATATCGTTATCTTAACAGAAACGTGGCTAAGTGATTCGGTTCGAAACGAGGAAATCTTTTGCACTAAAAAACGCTTTTCGGTATTTCGCTGTGATCGTTCCTTCCGGCGAGGGGGTGGGGTACTGATTGCTGTTTCTGAAGACTTGAAATGCTTGCAGTTCGATGTTATCACTCCGCTCGAATTCACTTGTGTTCAAATCACAATTGGTCTTCAAAAGCTAGTATTCTGTGCTTGTTATCGACCGCCGTCGAGTCCTTCCGGGTTTTGCGAAGATCTTCACGACGCTCTAAACACTATTACCACTGCATTTCCCAATCTTCCTATTCTTTTATTTGGCGATTTTAACTTTCCTGATATTAACTGGACACGCACCACGTTTAGCCCAAGAGCCAGTACTTCAGAATCATCAAATTTTATATCGGTCTGCTCTGACTTTTGTTTAACACAGGTAATTACTCAGCCAACAAGACTGACAGATTCCACATCCAATACATTGGACCTATTGCTAACAAATGCGCCACATTTAGTTTCCAACATTAATTACTTGCCAGGAATAAGTGACAATTCTCTACTTGCAGTCGAACTGAACTTACCGTCGTTCAAAGTGCGAAATAAAAAGAAAGTTATATACAATTACGGCAAGGCTAATTTCTCAGCTACAAATGAGGCCCTTGAGCATTTTCTCGACAGTTTTCTAACAAACTTCGATCAACGTTCAGTCGACATTAATTGGTGTTTATTTAGGGATAAACTGCATGAACTTATATATTTACACATCCCACAGATAAAAATTACAACGAACCTTCATTCTCCGTGGTATAACCGGCAATTAAAACGTCTCGATAATAGGAAGAGACGAATCTTTAGGAAAGCGAAGTCCTCCGGTAAACCGGAGCTTTCGTCGAAGCTAAAAGAAATTAGCAAAAGCTACAAAATAACATTGAAGGAAACGAAAGAGAACTTTTTTAATGTGATATTGCCTTCAATGTTGACTAGCAATCCCAAAAAATTCTGGAGCATCATAAATAAGCAAGACAAATCAGATATTACACTTCACGACTCCCAATCAAATCCTGTTCCAGCTACTAATTGTGCTAATATTCTAAATGAAACTTTTGGTAAAGCCTTTTCACACACTTCTAATGCAACGTTCTCTGATTATGAATATCACATTGAGTTTTCAATGGATCCGATAAGGTTTGATTCTTTTGGTATCATTAATATCATTGACAACCTAAAACTGAGTTCATCTTGCGGCCCTGACAATATTAACACTAAAATATTGAAGAACACTAAAGTTTACACCGCTATCATATTATCTAAAATATTCGAACAGTCGATTGAGCTCGGCAGGTTACCAGAAGAGTGGAAGATAGCTAAGGTAGTTCCACTCCACAAATCTGGTGACAAGCACTCATCAGCTAACTACCGCCCAATATCGTTAACCAGAATTTGCTGCAAAATTACGGAGCATGTCATATATTCCCCCTTGGTAAAGTTTCTTCAAAACAACTCATTTTTCACCCCTATGCAACATGGCTTTCGTAAATTTTTTTCTTGCGAAACACAGCTTCTCACTTTAACCAATGACATTCAATGTTTTCTTGACCGCCGCTGTGAAGTCGACTGTATCTTTCTAGATTTTTGCAAAGCATTCGACAAAGTGCCCCACAGCTTACTTCATTATAAACTCAGCAAACTGAATATTGACCCTAACGTACTGGCGTGGATTAAATCCTTTCTAACGAACCGATCACAATTCGTGCACGCTAACAATCACAACTCTTCGTTAATTGCAGTAACATCTGGTGTGCCGCAGGGATCGGTGCTCGGTCCCTTACTTTTTCTTGTTTATATTAACGATCTACCTTCCAACCTTTTCTGTTCTATGAAACTTTTTGCTGATGACTGTGCTGTTTATCATGTGATTAAGAATTCTAACGACGTTGAATTGCTACAAACTGACCTGGACGCAGTCTCTATCTGGTGCTCCAAATAGCGAATGACCCTTAATGAAACTAAATGCAAAGTGATGCGCTTCTCACGTCGTAAAACGGCTAATCTTCCAGTCTATTTTATTAACGATACATATTTAACACCAGTTACATCGTTTAAATATCTTGGTGTGTATCTAACCCCGAACCTCACTTGGAATGATCATGTCAGCCACATTGTCGCCAACGCTAATCGCATGCTGGGATACCTACAAAATTTTTTTTCTCTTCCTTCTTCTTCTGTCAAACTAACACTCTATAAATCTTTAGTGCGTGCTAAGGTTGAATATGCTTCTTGAATTTGGGACCCGCAAACTAAATCATTGATAACAGCTCTTGAAGTTGTACAAAATGGAGCAGCCCGTTTTATTTTTTCGGACTATAATCGTTCACATAGCGTGACACTCATGAAAAATGCATTGTAATTAACACCCCTTGAGACGCGCAGAAAAATGTCACGACTGAGCCTTTTCTTTAAAATTTTTCACACGAACGAATAGCTAGAAAGAGAACTGTTCATTCCACCTACATACGTTTCATCACGCGTTGATCATCCGCACAAGGTCGGCATCCCACTTTGCCGCACTACTGCTTGCTTGGCATCTTTCATTCCCAGGACGTCATCGGAGTGGAACCACCTACCTGCAGCCTTACTTACTACTAACAACATTGAAGAATTTAAAAAACGGTTGCGGGATCATTTTGTAGTAGATTAGATAAAATGGTCATTTTATTTATTTTCACGTTGCTATCCTGTATACAGCGATTTCGCCAATTTTACACATGCATTTTCGTTCTTTTTGCCACTTACTCTTGCTAACTGTGTTGTCATTGCTTTGTATTATAGCTTGTGTTATGAGTATTTCTAAATGACCTTATGCCTTAACACTACTTTGTATAGTTTTATTTCCCAAACCTAAAGTTTTTTCGCGCTTCATACTTTTTTGCAATATTGTTTACTTTGTATTCTCTTCACTTCGAAATCTTGTGTAATGATGCTGCTAAATACACGCGTTAGCTATTGTTTTAAATACCCCGTTGTGTATATATTCTGTATGAATTTGTAACCGATCACTGCCTTCTCTAATGCCCTCCAAGGGTCATGAAGGAACCTGAAATAAATAAATAAATAAATAGCAAGGGCCTCGGTTCTGGCAGCCTTGACGCCATAGGAAGCATAAGAGGGTTCTCACACAGCTTCCACCCTCGCCGTTCGATGACGTTCTACGTCACATCAGCGGTAACTCAGGACGTGCTGCGTCCGCCGCTTAAGAACGTGGGTGATGCTGATGAACACTCTCAAGGTTAGTTTATTTGTAAACACAAAATACCCCCGAAAGCAGATTTGACAGCCGTCGCCGTAGCTCAGTGGTAGAGCACCGGACGCGTGATTCGGAGGTCGTGGGTTTGGATCCTACCGGCGGCAGTGGTTGTTTTTTCTTCTGCTTTTCTAATCAATTTGGCTTTAAGCGATAACGTGTTCAGTAATATTCTAAAATCGAACAACAGCCCAAAATAAATAAATAAATTACAAATCCCCTCTCTCCCTTGGTTTCTGTGGCTGTTGGATTCTCAAATATTTATAACGAGCCCCTCATTCTCCTTCCCTTGTTTGCTTAATTGTTTAGCGAGGGCCTTGATTATGGCAGCCTTGACGCCATAGGAAGCATAAGAGGGTTCTCACACAGCTTCCACCCTCGCCGTTCGATGACGTTCTACGTCACATCAGCGGTAACTCAGGACGTGCTACGTCCGCCGCTTAAAAACGTGGGTGGCGCTGATGAACACTCTCAAGGTTGGTTTATTTGTAAACATAAAATACCCCCGAAAGCAGAAGATCTGACAGCCGTCGCCGTAGCTCAGTGGTAGAGCACCGGACGCGTAATTCGGAGGTCGTGGGTTCGGATCCCACCGGCGGCAGTGGTTGTTTTTTCTTCTGCTTTTCTAATCAATTTGGCTTTAAGTGATAACGTATTCAGTAATATTCTGAAATCGAACAACAGCCCAAAATAAATAAATAAATTACAAATCCCCTCTCTCCCTTGGTTTCTGTGGCCGTTGGCTTCTCAAATATTGATGCCTGTGGTTATGTTGAAGAAAAATAATTTGATGCATTCATTACGTACAATAGATCGACTTTCATTTTATGTATTGTCGATCACAAGTAAAGTGTGCTACTAGGCAGTGACATTACAAGCTAGTATTTCATCAGGTAGCGAAAAGCGGTGCGTACAGCTACAGCTCTGCACATTAAACTTGAAACACACCATTGAAATGATGCACAACACCGTGAAACTTATACTGCAGCCACTGCGTACTCCTAAACTTCTAGAAGTGTGAAAAGCTACGGTAATATATATTATGCACAATACTAGATCTGTTGATATGTGGCCAGGATTCTGGTTCATGCGCCCCTAGTTCACAAATCTGCCACCACGCGCCGCATAAAGTTGAGCTCCTCGTTCTCCTCTTACATTCCTCCTTCCTGTTTTGGGAGAGAGATGCCTTCACCTTCCCCCATTGTCCACTTTGTGTGTACTCTCCTCACGTGAACCCAGCTTTTCGGGGCCCCGGCTGAGGTTCTCTTTATTCCTTTGTCACTGAGCGTGTTCAAGGCGCGCTGATTGTGTGGCTTCCATACAGGCCAGCGAGACTGATCTGTTTGCACCGCCGCGGGTTCCAAACTCAGTCGCGGCAATATTTCTTTTGTTTGTTTGTTCATTTATTTACCTAACTACGTTACAGCGCTGCTATGTCGCTGCGTATGCTGTGTTGCAGTTGCTATGTTCTTGGCACAAACTTACATTTATAGCAAGACCTTGCTCGGGATTTACTCACCGGAACAGTGTTTTCGTACTAATAATGCAAGTCTGCATACGAGACAAGAAATACCGAAAAGTTCCAAAAGCCGTTCAGAACTTCGAGACAAGGAGAATGCCAAAGCGGCTGATAAAGACAAGCTTGTTGCTGCGATAACATGACAGTGGCGCCCTAAAAGCCCGGCAGTTCTCTAAAGTTCTCGACAACTTCTCTAAAGTATGAAGAACAAGGTAAATGCGCATGCACATTCCGAGAGAAAGTGTATCACTAAAAATTAAGAGCCTGCACAGCCGTTAGGTGAACAATGAATCAAACGAAAAATGGAACCTAAGAAACTTAAGTACCACGCAAACAGATTGCTTTGAGTCGTGGGAAATTGAGGTAGTCTAAACGCCCAGTTTTGTCCCTAATTGCGTTCAGCACATGTTCTACGTAGTAAGAATGATTTTTTGTATTTACGAAATTATTTCCATATCAGTTATTTGGATTTTTCTGTGAGTAAATAATTTCTGCAGATCACTGTCATATCGACTACTCAGAAACACATGCCGTGAGCTTAAAGCCCAGTTACATGTGAACACCTGAATGTACATGAAGTAGTGCGGCCAGCAGGCACGTAGGCAAGAATATTTTTCGAGAGTGGCCCGGGGTAAATTTTGAGCTACTGAGGGGGGGGGGGGGGGGGGGCTTCGATAGGTGCCTTGTGGGCAGTTAAAAATATAATACTGCCCTGCCCGCACCGCCTAAAGTACAACGAGCTTGCCTGAAGACGCAGAGGAAGGACTGATTACCTGTAGCGGGATAGATGTTACCGCATGCTATACCCGCCACGCAAAACTGTTAATGAACAAACTAGCGGCCGCATAAGCATTAGTGAAAACACGGCATTGCGGATTTATTTTCACTCTTTTCGTCTTTTCGCTCGAAGAGGCTGCAGTCATATGGGTCCGTCAGTGTACGCTGTTCTCGTATGGTGACCAGTTACATGCAGCAGGACATGCGGCGAATTTGGGGTATTTCATATCTACGTATAACCTCAGTCACCATGTTCTTTTGATTTTTCCGAAACGGAGAAACACAATATGCATCGTGCCCGTTTCCTGCATCTGTGCAGTATTATGAGAGAGCTCTACTGAAACGTGTATCCATTTTCATGAGATTTGCCGTCGCATATATGATATAGTTTGATGCGCTTACATAGGAATAGTTGCATTCACGCAACTTTTTGTTGACACTCTTCGCTGCCTTTTGTGTGTGTGTGTGTGCGCGCACACACACACACGCACGCACGCACGCACGCGCACACACACACACACACACACACACACACACACACACACACACACACACACACACACACACACACACACACACACACACACACACAAACACACGCACACGCACACGCACACGCACACGCACGCACGCACGCACACGCACACGCACACACACACAAACACACGCACACGCACACGCACGCACGCACGCACACGCACACACACACACACACACACAAACACACGCACACGCACACGCACACGCACGCACGCACGCACACGCACACGCACACGCACACGCACGCACGCACGCACGCACACACGCGCACACGCGCACACGCGCACACGCGCACGCGCGCACGCACGCACACACACACACACGCACGCACGCACGCACGCCTAACAGCTGATATGAGCCTAAGAGCTAGACCCTTGATAGGCCTCCCCCAGCACTGGTGGAGCCTTACCAGCGGTTAGAAGGTGTTGGATCGGCACAGGACGTGATGCTTTGCAAGTGCAGGCGTCTGTCTTTTTTTTTTTTTAATGCGATGTTTATTGCCTCAGGGCATAAAACGGCATGTAATGATAAATGAGGATGCCTAAATAAATGAGTAAAGGTTCGCTGATCTAATGAAATCGAGCAGTGAACGATGATGAAGGCGTCTGTATTGCGATAGTGTAAATAAGAAATTCGAGAACGCAACACGCAACCAGATCCTCCGGCTGTGTCGCTTTCGTCATCTACAAATGATCTGTAGAGAAATGGACACCTTGCTCCATACGGCTGGTTTCTTGACACACAGGCTGAGGACACGCGGTTTCCGAAGCTTCCACCAATTACGTGGCCGCAGAAAGGTCTCGCTGCACATGGCAGTGGAACAACAGCGTCCTGATGCGATCGAATTTTTTTTTTATCCGGTGGTGAGGCTTTCAATCTTAGTGCTCAGGTCCGTCTGTATGTCTGGAGTTTTCTTGACCTTAAATAAAATTAACTAAAAGAAAATACCTTACGGCCCGAGTTGGTTTCAAATCCGGACGGTGCGATTAGATTAGTTTTGCTGGCCACTGCATCAGACCACTACATCATCGCCTTTTTTTCTATGTACATGAACCATGTTCAAACCATGAGGAAAACAGTAGCAGATTGACATGACACGTAATACGACACACCTCAGCAGCACAGCACTCGCTCTTACATCGCCGCAGCCGAACATCCCGTGTGCTAAACTACCAGTCTCTCGTACTGTGCTTTGGGTATCTTCTGCATCAACTTCCAGCCGTGATCAGTGGATTCGAATATCAAAACCGCAGTGCTAACACACCTAATTCGCATTTGCCGTAGCCATGCCAAATCGACCAAAATTTGTTTTTGTGCCACTCTTTGTGCCTTGCTCT
The DNA here is from genome assembly GCF_055824585.1 of Amblyomma mixtum. Classification (NCBI taxonomy): domain Eukaryota; kingdom Metazoa; phylum Arthropoda; class Arachnida; order Ixodida; family Ixodidae; genus Amblyomma; species Amblyomma mixtum. Next base: position 12,640,299 of record NC_143021.1, read on the forward strand.
GCGCTCTTCACAAAGCTGGAGGCAGTCCTGCGTAACCAAAACGTCTAAGAATGCAATTGATTCTCTCCAAAAACTCTGATGGGATTTTTGGGAAATGTTTGACCGCTTCAGGACTGACCCTTCGTCAGGAGTGACACATTAGCAGCTGTAAGGGTTTTTTATTTTTTTACCTGATCCGGCAAGGATGCGTTCATGCATGAGGCCTTTCAGAACCGGTTTGGCAGACGCGCGAGCTTTGTCTTTCTTCAGCGTCGGAAGTAAAAAAATAGTGCACTTTAGAATAAACCTCGGCCTGCGGTCCACGGCTCGAGGAAAAGTAAAAGGGGAAAAAGAGAAAGGCGCACGCAAAGGTACAGCAGAAGACAGCACCCTCTCCCTATTGCCCTTTGCTCTCTCCTCTCCCTTACCCCCGCAACCAGTCGCCCACGTACTTCTTGAAAATAACGCCCATTTCTCCCTGCGCCCCCGCTCACATTCTTCTTCGCGCTTAACACCATCGCCCCTCCCTATTCGCCATCCATTTAATTCTGCGATTCTTGTGTCGCGTTGTCATAGCCTTTCTGAGAGGAACATATTGTCAGAGTTGTGTCGGAAGGGTAGCGTGAAATTCAAGCAATTTTAGGTTGAAAGCGATTCCCAATTCTTCCTTATTTTTTTTTTAAAATCAGCGACAGCAGTACTTTGCGCATGCGGTTCGCAGGCGGTTCGGTTGTTCGATACCCAGTGCCCCCGGGTACCTATCGGTTTCCAATGCATACAAATTTTCTCGTGGTTTCTCTGAGGTGAATTGATTCGAAAAAAGTATTTCACCTAACCTTATGTAGAAGGAAACACTGTTCCATGGCGCTCTTTGGTGCAAGGCTGCCCTTGCACCATTAAAACTTGTCAACAAAAGAAAACATTCTCATAGGAAAAAACGGAACGAAAACAATTCTATGCGTAGGCTATGCGTAGGACATGCCAGGAGCAAAAACGCGTATCCAATCCGTACGTAAAAGGCGTCAGCAAAACCTTGGCCAGCATTCTCGAAAAGGAAGTGGTGGAAAAAGGGTACCAGCCGGACGTCATTATCAGGCGCCTCCTCCACAGTCCCGAAGACCCGTCGTCCTACAGAAAAGATGCAAGGCGTGGTACGCAAAAACCCTGCTCGAGTGCTTGGCGTCTAAGCGGCGTTTACTTGACGGCGTTGAGTTGAGGAGTTGGGTTGAAAACCGGTTACTGGTTTCATATAAGCACCGCACAGTAGGTTCTGGGAGTCGAGGAAGTGAGTCCAGTCAACTCCGCTGGCGGAGGAGGGGGGGGGGGGGGGGTTGACTCGCTCAATCCCAACGGAAGATAGCACGTAAACCTGATAGAGACGAAGAGTCGGGTTAGCGGGAGTGGGGAGCATAAATTGCGATCCTGTTTTTACGCTTGCGCCATCTCGCCTGCGAGACAGCGGTGCCGTGCCGCAATCTTGGAGGCTGCCACTGCCCTCACCGCTGCGCTGCTTGACGCTTGGTGTCGCTGCAGTTGAACCGGTCTCGACTCGCTAAAATCTAGTTCATGTAAACACGCAATCGTCGAGTCGGGCTGACCTTACACAACTTGACCCCCCGATTCCATCTACCGCAGTCCGGTTCATGTAAACGAGGCTTAAGGCTCAACTCCATCGGCGCTTTTCGGCGCGCGTCCTGCGCGCTTGGGGGTCCACGCGTCGGCCAGAACATGTGTGCGCATGTGCGACGCGTCGGCCGCCGCCCAGCGCGTCCACGACGCTCGCATCCGACCGTGCCAGATATCGGCGCTTGCGCACGGGCGCTAGCGCGCGCGTCGGAAGCGGGGTCCGGTTTCAACAATGGGAGGACCGCGGGGCTCTCGGGGACTCTTCTTCACGGCTGAAAGCTCTTTCAGGTTCCCGAAAATTTTCTCGGAAACCTTGCAGCTCCCTGACCATCTTTTGTTCACGGCTTGACATTTTTTCTGTCGGCTCGCGAGGGGGAGCGAGCCAGCACCACTAGCATGGAGATGCATGCCTCTTTTCGACGATCGTAGTGGCGCGTGCTGCAGCACTGCAGGCGCTCCGCGCGCACACCGACTAGCGCCGATGGAGTAGCACAAAGCTTATGTCAAGCAAATGAACAGAAGCGCAGTGGCCATACTTCCCAGCCATGCCACCACAGGGGTGACTTTGACGGAACTATTGTGCTGGAAACAGAACCAAACTGCGCAGAAGCCTTCTACTTGAGTCATGACGGAGGAGAATGTTGAATGTTCTCTGGGAACCACTCAGTTGAGTTCCCTACCATAACCATAATTTCCCTCTCTCTGCCGGCACATAGAACGAACTTCCCAGACAAGGTAACAGGTAAAATACAAAGGTTTAATTACATGAAGAAAGTAAGACAAGAAGGTAAAGTAGGGAGACAAGGTTACAAGATTGAAGAAAAAGCCCCTTTCCCATGCCGAACAGCGGCTTAAATAGGGTGTCCTGTCCCCAGGTCCCTAGTTGGGGAAATTGGTTAATCAAAAATGTGTCCAATCACTGTGAACTGGGTCACGTGTCCATTCGTAGTGGTCCGCCCACAAGGACGTCCCCCAGTTCACCCTCGCCACTTCTTCGAAGATGCTGTCCGGCCGATCCCTCGCGGCAACGATGACAAGCCGTTGAGTTCGAGCCATTCGTCAGCTGAAACACGAGTCTGACGCCTGCACTTCACAGCGAGCCGCGGGGACGGAGGGCCGGCGTCGCACTTGCGCCGAAAGGTTCCAGGAAGACCGGAAGCCGTTACCGAAGCGCGAGCACGCCAGCACCCGCGCTGGCCACAAACAACACAGAACAGCCGCCGACACACCATGCCGTTGCGTTTCGTTTGGGTTTGGCACCGCTAATGGGAGTTGAGCCGTTCCCGTGCAGCGGATGTCCCCCCATAAACCACCAGGGGGTCCCCTTGTTGACGCCGCTCCCTGCTTTCGGGGTGCCGGGGCCGCCACGCCGACGCCTCTCCGAAGTCCTGTCTATTGACAGTTTCCAGATGTCTGGAGATTCTTTGTAGACCGGCGTTACGCGTCTTTAACACATACGGCACCAAGGAGCCGTCCCGATGCTTCGGCGCTTTAGCGGAAGGAGTCGAGCGTAACACACTCCCTTTTCTACATCCACGGTTTAAGCTCCGTGACCCTGCGGTTGACCTTATGTGGGCTTAAAAAAGCCTCCGAAACGCACCCGCAGTCGCACTTTCAAGAAGTAGTAGTAATGGTTTACTGACAAAAAATACAAAAAGAAAGCACGAGAGCTGCATCCGGCGGAATTATACTCACAGGGAGAGGATAGACAGGAAAAGTACGGAGGAAAGCGACCGGCAGAAAAGACGGGGAAGCTTTGTACACAATTTACAAAATACCGAAAAGTATCAAGTTCGCGCCGCTCGCGAGCTAGTGCCTAAGCATTGTTGTACACATTTACAACACGCGTAAACTCACTGCATATGCAAGGCCGCGTGCACGTAGCGTCCTGTCGTTAATGGACAGCGCGAGCGGCGCATTGCGCAAGTGGCCCGGATGGAGCGCCCAGCTGCCGCCTTAAAGCAGAAACAGAGCCAGTTTTGAAACGTCGTGTTATCCTGCAAGAACTTATTTGGCTGGCGCTTACTTCTCACTTAAACGGAAATTATAATCATAAAATTTAACTTAGATTTGCCTCTGGGTTGCAGCCTAGAGAAAAAGCATAGCTTCCTGTACAGCAAAAGGCAAATTTATCAGAATAGTTCACAACATGCCGTTCTATGAACTCTTCTTTTTCGCTTCATAGTTTGCACACACTTTTAACATGAATGAGGAAATTAGCAGCGATTACGGCAATGGCAAAGCCCTTAGCGATGGCGAACGATCGAATAATTGGAGGCACTTTAACAACCTAGAAGAAATGCTGAATTGCCACACTACGAATAGTTACACTGGACAAATTGCCTAATGCGTACAATGAGTTAATGAAACAAGCACGAAACGGAGCACCAGGTTCCTTGCATTGAAACCTGCAGTACTTGCAACATGGGCATCTATATATGTACAGATGACAGGAGTACACTAAGAAGCCAAACGAATTCGGCTTGATTGGGCTTGTACCCCTACAGAAATGGCTTTATGTTCAATAAAGAGACTCCAGAGGTACACTGATTTCAACGCATACCTGCTGCATTTTGACCACATCGCCTAAACTTTCGAAGAGCAATTGAGCTTTAAGATGTAGCGATTAATGCGCTAATACCTAAGTATCGTGGCTTTGTATTGTTAATGAGCACGCAATTCCACTATCACTCATCCTCAAGTAGCCACTGTATGCGCTTGCAATAGTAAATGTACCTGTTAAGCCCCAGAGTTTCCTTACAACCATCTCTAATACCAATCATAGCGAGCGCTTTCTTGTAGCGGCCCATGCTTCTGTGCCTACATCCGATGCGGACACTTTTGATAAAAGCGCGCATTTAAACGGCATGACTTGATCTCCCTAAATCAAGCAAAAAAAAAAGCGTAGACGTGCGCCTAGCCAAACGCACTGAGAGAGGGCGCCACAGGTTTCTTGCCGGTGCTGAGGATGCATGATGAATAGAAAAATATCCAGAGAAGAAAGTTGCCTCTTTCCAATGTAAAATACTTTACATCTATTAAAAGATGGGACATTTCGCTACCTAAAGCTCCTAGAGCTCGCCGATATATTGTAAATCAGGGCAGCGGTGAGTGATCTAGTGAGTACAAGTGGTTTTTTTTTCGCGAACTCGTCATAGGCTTCATGCGACCATATCTCATCGCGCAGGGTAAACGCAATATTTAAGCCACAGTGATGAAACTTTATTAAGAGAAAATTCATGAGGCATTTAACCCCTCAGCGTCAGAGCTCGCTTGTAACTGTTATGCGTGACGAGATATTGATTTTTTCGTCGCCATTCAGTTACTCGCCGCCGCGCCGTCGGCTGTCGCGAGATAGCGCGACCGGTTTTCCGAGGCGCATGGGCCGGAATCCTGGGGACACCGCGAGCATGGACGGACACCGCAAACATGAACGGACGCCGCGAGCATGAGCCATTAAAGGCTTTGGCCTTAAAATGAATTAGAGGAAAGGAAATTACGTACAGACGCTTGCGACGTTATAGCGCGACGTCATACCAGGAGCGAGAGACGGGCTACCAATTCGGTTCGCCGGGTAACGGCGGCCGCTTGCCACGGCGCGCCGCGCTCCTCCCGCTAGAGGCGCTAGTGACGTTATGGCGTTAAAACCCCTCGATATATGGCGTGACGTCATACCAGGAGCGAGAGACGGGCTACCAACTCGGCTCGTCGGGTAACGGCGGCCGCTTCCCAAAGCGCGCCGCGCTCTTCCCACTATACTTCGTCTCGCAAGATGTTTGCAGCACTACGGAAGGTAGAGCTCTCTCGACCAATCAGGACTGCAGAAACACAGAAAATAGTCCCGCGAATATTTGAGGAGTGTATGACTATTAATCAAAACAATAAGCAGTGCAACTAAAAACATGGTTTGGACAGGTATATTTAAATGGTAGGGAGTGTTTCAATCACTGGTGATATTACCAGACAAAGCCCGTACGGACACAGCTCTGCGGAGGCCTGCTGCGAAGTAGTGATGCGTCGCCACTTTCCAACATGGCGTCGGTCGAGTCTGTTGTGTCTCCTGCATAGAGCTAATATACCAACTCTAGAGAGAAAGCGGCGGCAGCATTCCCATGTAAACCCTCTCCCTTTTTTTTCTAACCATGGATGGCAGCCATCTTGTTACTTCGCTCATGGTTCCCTGCATGATACAGACGACCGAGACCAAGTCTGACGGTTTAACGTCAATTACAGCGTACTAACCTGGCAACTTCGCCCAGCATGGCCGCGCGCGTCGTCGATGATCAGCAATAAAACCTCAGTTGTTAGCGCTCGCGCTAAAGAGCTGTGCGAGGAACGGTGCTGCGGCTTGCTTACGTACTGTGTTGATTTCTTTTTAGTTCACGTGCGAAATGTTCGCGACTGTGAGCGTACAAAGACAGTTACAGGTGATGGTGAATCCTGTGCCGCTCATTATGTGTGATTTGTGTTTGTGTGAGCCGAGACCAGCGAGGATTAGGGGTGAGGTTCAGCAAGGTTTGTTTTGATGTACGGGGCGTTATAAAACATGCATGCCCCATGCATTTTGGCGTTACCTGGAGTCCCTTTAGTAAAGTGTGAACCATCGTCACCTCCTGTTTTCTCCCGCGGATGCGAGGCAGAAGGGAGACGACACACGCGTATATTGCAGCGCCTGCCTTCTGTACTGTTTTCACTTTCTACCATTGGCTGTCAAGATGCGAATTCTGTTTGAATACAACGCGAAATCTGTAACGGACTCCGCTCTGAATGGTTTCATCTGTGTGCTCTGAAGCACCAGCGAAGCGTACTACATACATGAAAGAACTTTATGCAAGAGACATGTGGGATAAGTCGTGTTCAGGGAGCACCAGCAGAGCATTGTGCACGGTAAATAGAAATGTTGGAATACAGTTTTCTCGCGTACAGCTTTCGAAATATTAAAAATTCATGCCATGTTCTGTATAAAAAAATTGACAACCAGTGTATCTTTACAATTACAAGCAGGTGAGATTACTTGCTATGTTTGTGAACGCGTTTTTTATTTTTTTTCTATAAATTCACTGATATTACTGTTGTACACATGAGACAAATAAATATAGCATATAAATGATGTCTGTCATGCGCAATGTAGCATTCAATACCTTGCACCTCTGTTCTCATGCTCGAAGAATGTACATGAAAAAAAAAATAGAAACAGTGCCAAGACCTGTGCTCTTAACTGTTCAGCATCTAATAGGGCTGCCTTGATGCGATATTGTTGGTGCTTAAAAACAAAGCGTCTTCAACTTAGTATCTTAATACAATGATTTCGCATGAACAATGTTGGAATAAATGTTCCATGTCACTCTTCATCATGCCTGTTATTTATAGCACAACTGTGCGTCTTGTGCAGATCCCTTCAGAAATAGTGTCCCTCGTAGCCTCTGCCACTCTTGGATGATAAACCCCACAAAACCAAAAAATCAGACCTTCAGAATGCACATGAGTGCCTGTGTAAAAGCTTAAATGTGCAAATGCTTTCTATTTAGATTGTTTTAACACTAATAAATGAGTGAGTACTTGCTGAACACTTCAGTGACCTTTGCAGTATTTTTGCATCACAAGTATAAGGTGTGTTTTAGAAACTGCAACAAAGAATCTATTTCCTCTACTACAGTCAAGAGACACATTTACCTTGCGTTTGGCGTATCACTGCCATTTATCTGACATAAGACACAACACGAGATATTTGCAATCTAAAGGAATGCAGGCCTGGATTTGACACTAGGATTCTACTTCATAAACAAGCACATTGGCCAGGTTCATTCCTTCAATCCACTGGTGAAGCTACCCCACTACTGTTACTGTATCAACAGTTATTGAATGCCAAGTTTTGATTGTGTGATGGAGGAGCATTTAAGAGAGTATACAGTACGGCTAGCTGGAACAGCTGGTACTCTGTATTTTGTAATAAATTTGTGGCATGTACAATAACCCCAGGGATTGAAATTAATCAAAAATCCTCTTCTGCAGCGTGCTTCATATCCCAAGTGCAAATTTGGCTTGTCAGAGGAGACAGTGCACCTTCTACCTTTTTTATGTTACCTGCAAGCACATGCGTGGAGATTTCCCTGATGATGCTGCTATTGAGCTGGGGGTTTGTGGTGTAGACTTGTCCTGAAGCAAAATCAGTTTTGACCTGAGGTTCTAGCTATTTATCTGAAGCATCTCGCCTACTTTTGTTTGCGTGGGGACTTTGTTGTGGGTGTGTGCAAGTGCTTGCAGGGGGATTTGCATATACGTGAAAGACATGAGAGCGCAAAACAGCAATACGGACGAGTAAGGGAACAGGACGAGCGCTGCACTTTCAACTGGATTTATTCAAGGAAGAACGTTTATATAGCCTTTGCCCTTATCCATGCTCTTGATCGCACGGATTGGTTTTCCGCTGTCATGTCTTTCACGAATATGCACCAACAAGCCCAGCTTCAAGTACTTCTCAGCCAGATTTGCATATAGGTGAGGTGGCCGGTTGGCTGAGATACTTTGTCGCACTAATGGCCTGAAGTAAAAACATTTACATTACCGGAGACACCAGCATTCGGATTCATTGTGTTTTACCTGCAAGTGTGGGAGCTTCCTCAAGGGTGACTGAGCTCGTGAGGGGATTGAGGACATTGTCTGTGAACTGTCTGCTTCTGAGCTTGCGTGCTCCTACATAGATATACCCTGAGATAAAAATTTTGTTGCCTGAAGCATTGGTCTTTCTGCTCATCTAACCTTACCTGCTTGCTTTTTGCTGTGACATAAGTGGTGAACACTGCAATCCTGAAATAGCACCGTGACCGTGAAGTGTGCTTGCAACCTGAAGTAAAAGTATTGCACGAACTGAGGCACTCACTCTATTATAACTTATCACCCTACGCAGACAGACTTGGTGAGACACCATGACCTCTATCAGAATTCTGTGTAATAATGTAGACATGCCTAACACACAGTCTCTCCTGCGTAAACACTCCCATCTAGTGCACCGCTTTGAACTGCTGATACATGATGCATTTTATTTATCATGAACCTGATTCTTTTTATGCTGCATTCCTTCCTTTACTTTCGTACTGACATACCAGTTAGTAAATTTTTAATATTAACTTAAATATTTAGTGTTTTGTTGAAAAGTTAAGTTTACCTCTTTTTACTTACGATTTGGCTGTAAAGGCTGCAGCTAGGTTCAGCATAATTTTCAAAACTCACTCGTAACAAGGATTAAAATTTCACACTGAATGCTACTAGACTTAAACAGAGAGCAGCCACAATTTGCACCTACCTGCTCACTATGTACCCTTTGGAATATTGTTGGCACTGCATCTGGTTTCAAAATGTGCCTGGTGTGGCTGCTGTAAAAGCATGACAGCTCAAAATGTCTTGGTCAGATCCTCTGCCCTATATGTAACTAGGCAGTGGTGTCGTAATAGTGCTTAGCCACTTTTGCAGAAAGTTTTTATTGTTCTCAGGAATTCATACAGGAATTCGCCGTACAGCTCGCATTCCAACCACTTATATTCTAAATGACAATACTGTGGAACTAACATCAACATACAAGTACCTTGGGGTGCACCTTCAGTCTGACCTAACATGGTATCACCATATCGACCTCACCCTAGCATCTGCTAACCGCTCACTTGGTTTTCTTAAACGTTACCTCAGATACGCCCCTATACACGTTAAAAAGCTCGCTTATATAACTGTAATACGCCCTAAAATCGAATATGCTGCGGCCATTTGGGATCCTATTCAAGCCTACGTTATCACTAACATTGAATCCTTGCAAAACCGTGCTGTTCGTTTCATATTTTCAGACTACTCACCCTTCACAAGCGTTTCAGCATTAAAGAAACGTGCCGAACTTGAAGATTTGTCATATTGCCGTAAACTTGCTCGCTTAACCCTTTTCCATAAACTTTATCACCACCCATCCCTTCGCCGTGATTTGTTTCAGTCACCTGATGCTCTCTTTCCACGCCGTGATCATTCTTTCAAAGTTAAACGCGTAAACTGTCATTCATCGTCTTATGCCAATTCATTTATTCCCCGTACTATCACTGAATGGAATAGTTTGCCATCAGTCATTGCCACAGAAACTAACAATAAAAAATTCCAAGAGCTTCTTCGCTGTGACGGAAATGTGTAAATGTTTGCTGTTTTTGTTAGTGTTCAATTTTTCTTTGTGTGATGCCTTATGTTTTAAAACGTTTTTTTTTGTGACACTTACTTGTTAAAATGTATCGCGATTACTTATGATTGTACACCCCCCCCCCCCCCCCCTATGTAATACCCTCTTCTGGAGAGCCTTTAGGGGTAACTTGAATAAATAAATAAATAAATAAATAAATAAATAAATAAATAAATAAATAAATAAATAAATAAATAAATAAATAAATAAAATATACTGTTTCACTGCCAGGCCTTCGCCGGCAAGCGCCGACAATTCGCCGCGAACGCTGCCGACGGGTCTAGCGTCCAGTTTCTTGTACGCGATCGACCGACGTGCGCACGAGAAATACGTTCGACTAATGTGCGTACCGGAGACGACTGGCGTCTGCAGTGCTTTCCCGGCACCGAATCAGACACCGAAAAGCAAAACCAGCAGAGAAGCCAACGCTCGTGCGAAAGACCGCGGACCGAGCGGCGGGAGTGAGTGATTCCGAAGTACACACGGCGCGGAGAGGTGTGTAATGCAGTGCGTATTGGGCGTATTAAACTGCCGTATCTTAATTCTGTCCTGCAGTCTACGCTGTAAGTAGCAATGAACTAGCATCCCTCGGTAACCTACAGCTGCTACAGCACACGAAACGAAAACGAAACTTTCTTAAGTTCTACACGTCTGCATATTTCAATGTTTAGAGCAATAAAAGAATTAAGTGTAATGTTTAAGCACTTTATTCGACGTTTACAGTTCTAGAGGTTTATTTTTAATGTGTTTTGTGTCGCTATATTAAAAATGATCGCTTAATTTTCAATACCACGAACCACAAATAAGTACAGGCAACTATGGGAGTAACAAGATGGGTATCACAACCTCCTCGCCGCGCTTTACCCCCCTGGTCTCCTGTGTGCTCTACACCGACAGTGCGCTGTTTGCCCAAGCAGGCGAAGCAGGTGGCTTCGCGACAACAGAGGAACTGATCAGAACAGGTTGCGACAAAAAAAAGGGGGGGCTAGTCCCTTTGGAACGGGCGTCCGCCTGTCCAAAAACAAACCAAAAAAAGAATAAAAAGACATCAAGCGCCACCTACTAGAGGTAGAAAGAAGCCACCTGGACATCAGGTGGATCGAGCCACAGGCGCGTAGGAACACAGTAATGTAGTGCGCGCCATCCTGATTGGACGAGAGAGCTCTACCTTTCGTAGTGCTGCAAACATCTTGTGAGACGGAGTATAGAGGCGCTGCATCTGCAGTATAAAACACCTGCTTTCGCAATCTACCAGGCTTAACCAAAGCTAAGCCCCCGCCAATTTTTTTTCTTTTTAAGATACCTTTCGGATTTATGTGAGTGCAGAGCGACTCCGCCTCAAGCAATTGTGTTATCACACGAGACCAGCTGAAGCACGCTGCGTGATCTCTTGACGTCGCGTTGACAAAGAAAGAGGTAAAGTTTTGGCCGGTTCAGTTGAGACTTTCATGGCTTAAAGAAAGGGACTCTTGCCACGCAGAACGAACCGCGCAATTACTGTTGGTAGCCCTAATAATGGTTGAAGTTGATTTTTTTTGTGTATTGTGGTATTCTAATGTCCCGAAGCGGCTCATGCTATGAGGGACTCCTTAGTGGCAGTCTTCGAATTAAAATATGCCACGTGGGTTCTTGTAATAAATATTCAAAATGGTTTTTGCAGAAAATAAATGGCGCAGTATCTGTCTCGCATTTCGGCGGACACCTGAACCACGCCGTAGGGAAGGGATGAAGGAGGTAGTGAGAGAAGAAAAAGAGAAAGAGGAGCCGCAGCGGAGATCTCCGGAATAATTTCGACCCCCCGGGGATCTTCAACGTTCACTGACATAAGTGCTCTGTAATCACACAGCACAAGGACGCTTTTGTATTTCGCCTCCATGGAAATACGGCTGCCAAGAGTAGAGGGTGAATTCTCAGTATACTGATGCTCCGCTCTTAATGATGAATGATAAGAAAGTAGCTACCTTCAGTTTGTACCATTTAGTGAGCATGAGTGCAGTGATTGCCACCCTCCTGTTTGTAAAGATGGCTGGGCTACGCAAGTTAATCGAATCATACAAGAACAAAAATTCCGAGAACAAAGACGCTTTATGGTTAATATGGACTCTTTTTTTGCTTTGAACTGAAGTGGAAATCGGGCAATCTCGGAAACTTTATGAGCATTATTCGGGTCGTTACTGTTGTATCCATTGGCTTTAGTTTCGGCTTCAAATTGATGGATTGGGTACTTGTTTGTGTTTAAGCTTACTTGTTGATCGGCTGTTTGTGTCACCTAATTGTTTTCTATAAATACTTGTGCGCGTCCAATAAACTGAGTCTTTGGTCTCTTCGCACGGCACTTTTGTCGATACTACAGTTATCTTTAAAATTAGGCTTTGCAGGTTTTAGAACGTTAAGAGCGGCTAGTGGTCCATGTGACGCGTCATGGCGCCTCTTGGTGTGATGAAGTATCTCCTCAACAATTGTTCACATCCTAGGCACTCTGTGCCCTCTTGGCTGACAACTGCTCAATGTGGTTTTCAACGTAGCGCACGCAATTTTTTTTCGCAGCCATTCATGCAACGATGCAAATGGTTAAGCACGTCGAACCTGGCACCTTAATTGCCACTGTAAAACACGAAACCATACACATTATAAGAACGTTACTACGGCATTTTCACTTCCGCACATGCTTTCGCTGGTGTCCTGCGCTGAAAATACAATGGGCGGAGCTTCTGGCAGATGCACTGTGGATTTTGTTCTCATCGTTGTCCAGATTAACGGGACGAAAATACATAGGTCCCAATGGGGTCCATGCATTTTCACCCTGTCCGTGGTCCGGACAGCGAGTTTCCACATTGACGAGTATGTAATTCTGTACTTTACATTCATAGGTCCCTGGGAGTCCTCATACCCCTCCTGGCGCAGTGGTGCAGCGGTTAAGCGCTGCGCCACTGCCCTGCGATGGCAGGTGCTCCCTGCTGTGGGCCTTGTGCGGCCCAGGTTGATCTTCCCGAGCGACCAGTCATTTAACTGCCACCTGCCACGGTGGGCAGTTTGCTTACTATCCGCTGGGCAGGCTGTGATGAGGCCGCAAGGTCACGTGACCAAAGCGGCCCACCTGCTTCCTAGGTTGCTGTCTGGGCACCACCTGCCAGAGTCATGCCTGTTATGTTGCACACACGGCGATACCCGGCTTTACCCAGCAGAGTGAAGCAACTGCTTCAAAACGCCCGTGTGCTGTGCAATTTCAGCGCACGTTAAAGAACCCGTGTGGCGTAAATTAATCCGAAGACTTACGCTAGGGTGTCCCTCATAGTATGAGTCGCTTCGGGACGTTAAAACGTGACAATCTACTAAAGAAGAGAACATTAGCTTCGAATCTTTCAATATGCTTTTCCATTATTACGGCTACGCACAGTGATTCCCCAGTTATAATTGTGAATGGTAAGAGTCCCTTTCTTTAAGTCGCGAAACTCGCAAGTGAACCAGCGAATTTCTATTTCCAGCCAACATTTCCGCCTCATTCTTTGTCAACGTGACGTCATGAGGCGCAGTCTTGCTCTGGACTCACATAAATCCGGAACGTATGTAAAAAGGTTGAGGGGCACACTTGAACTCCTCCTTAAGGGTATGAAGCCGTAGCTGTAATGTGTCCCTTCAGCGGCGAGTACTCCCTGCGCATAATTTCGCAGACACGGACACTTTTTCTCTCACCATCGCAAAATCCTTCAACGCTCCCTCCCGCGCTAGCATCAGTCTCTTTCGCCTAGGTTCGGCCTACATGCCCATATATGCGGAACTGGTCGTTCTCTACTTTACGTTCACAAATCGCGGGGTGTGACGCATAGCCTAAGCGATGCATCACAGCCCCGAGAGGTGGCTGTTTCAAACAGTCAATTGTGGGGCTTCTATGAGGCCCACGTTGCTTTTTCCGAGCTCCCGCAACGCTTTCACGCATTGCCACGGTGGGAAGGTCGCAGTCCGGTTGAATTTCTTTCAATTACTTTCACTGCCACTGCCATGGGGAGCATCCCAACAGGCACTTAAACTGCCATGGATGTCCTGTGGACGTTTAAGGCGTCCATGGGACGTCCAACAAAATTTCAATGCTTATTGGGATGTTGCTCACAACCTGCTCGACAGGTTGCCACCTGCCCACAGTGGCAGGTGGGGCGCCTTTTTTTTTTCGACACGCTAGGGCCGGATTCTCCGTTGAACGGGACACTTAACGCTAACACGTTAGATTACCGGCTGAATGCAAGTATCTTTCAGGAACTGTTCAAGGGTTGTTTAGTGATGCTGTTCGTCAGAAAGTCATCTTTCGTAGTGGTGAAAAATTTACAATCCGTGGCAACAAGTATTTAAAAATTACGACTATTTGTTACCTGCACATTCGATAGCCATAAAGAGTGTCGTAATGGCCAGAATGCTCTCCTCCGTTACTTGGTCAGTGGAAGAGTCTTGTGTTTGTACGCGATGCTTTTATTGCAGCTCTTGAGGCGACCTGCATTTCTAAGTTCCCACTTGGTAACCAAACACAGTTCAGATAAAAAATTCTATACAATTCGTACAAAATCAAGCACTGGATGATTGTTCCTTCAGAAGACTGCAGTCGCAAATAGTCTCAATGTCAAATTGAACGACAGCTTCATAGTGTAGCCTTCGTAAAATATTGTTTCCTCCCTTTTGAAAGGAGACAGCATTCTAGAAACAAGCATAAAAAAACATCGACATTTGTAGCTGATATTTCACGCTAAACAACAGCTAACCTTGGACACTGAACAAAAGCCGGAAAGAAAATAACGCTCTACGTCTCAGTTCACACCACAATCGCCGTCGAAGAATTGCGGTGAAGTCCGTGAAGTGGTTCCGCGGTCATCGTTCACGCAGAAAGGATAGCCGTTCACTCTCACTGCCGTCGGTGTATGGCTCCTGGACTTCAGCACTTACGATGTGTTCTTGCATTTAACGCAATCCTGTACTGTGGGCTGAATGTCTCCTCTACGGTGTACAGACCAAGCCAAGCTGTTCCCAACCGAATATTCCTACATTTCCTATAGTAAGCGTTAAGATCAATGTCGTACAAGACGAAACATTGATTGGTAAACATGCTCGGAGAGGGTCCCTGTATAGTACCCGGGATATAGTGCATTGAATTCGAATGCATGAACAGGTAAAGCGGAACCCTCTGGTGTCTGAATTGATCTTCTCTAGCCAGGAGGAGGCATTCGTCAGGATTTTGTCGCACGATGCAGGCGTTGTTAGAGCAAAGGTCGAAGATAGCGCCCCTCCATGGGGCCCTTGCGGATATGTCAACAATTAGTGGTGCAGAGGAGTTTGAAATGGGACCAACGTCTGCGTCATTCACCTCCATGGTCCATGGCGCCAAGGAGATTCCTACACACAGATTACTCCTCAAGTTCTGAGCGGTTGCCGCCAACACTCACACAAACTGCCAAGTTCGCAGGGCCATGAGAGCACATAGTGACATCTCTATTTGTGCAGGCAGTTGGAGAGCCTGTGTTTCAATGAAGAAGTAGTCGACAAAAGGTTCAAGAGACGTCCACATATCCGCCACCGTAGTACTATCCGGCGCCAAGAAAACGGCAATGGTAACGCGAATGACGTTGAGCGCAAAGAAGCTTCGAGTCGCCTTCACCAAATGCCTCAGTGTTCCGGCGTCTTCGGGGTATGCACATCGCTGTTCAGGGGATGTCCAGTGGATTGCTATGCCGTCTAGAGTATACCGACTAACGAGGCTCAAAGAACTCGCTACGAAGCGCGACAGGGCATTGGTGCCTCGGCCCAACATCGAAAACTCCGGGTTGTCTTGCTGGCAGCCACCGACAGCAGCAAGTATGGTGGTGTTGCTGTCCGACGAATTCGCCACCTGCCGCCACTTGCTCAAGCCGTACAATTGATTGAAGACCGGAGTTCGACTCTCAATATTACCATTCCTGATTGCGAGGGACCAGTAAATGATGTTTTTGCAATAATTAAGCGGGGTATTATCTAGCGTAAAATATATGTTGCCGTTTTTTCTCACGCGAGAGACGCTAAAGATGCAGAACATGTTGTTGAACCTGGGTCTTTGGGGAAGGTATATTTCGCTCCTCACAGTAACCACAGCTCGTTCGTCGTCCACGTGAACTCTGACGACACAGGAGGAGGACGGAGGGCCGACTGTATGTCTGGTAGATAGCACACTGGGCACCGTGAGGGAGTACCCAAATGTTCTCGAACTGGTACTCACATTCGGTATTCTTGAGGTCGCTGCAGGAATAGCAGCTCCAGAGGTGCTAAAGTAAGACAACATGGTCAACTCTGCTGGCAAGATGAGAGTCCCAATCAGCGCGGCGCAGAACAGCCAGGCCTCAGGGGAAATGGCTCAGCCTACTCGCTGCACAGTTTGCTGCTCATCTGTGGATGGTGCAGGACCCGCCGAGTAGAACTGTGAGCTCGCGCCGGCTTCGTCCCTATGAGACATTGGTCTCTCTTGTGGATGGTCATTGGCTGGAGGCGTTGCGGATGCCACTTGGTGTCGAGGTTCCTCTGTCGGGGACGTCGGGACGAAGAGAATCAAGTTTGGCTCCGCAACGTTTGTAGGAATCCCGGGGAAGCCAGCGTAGCGTTGCGGTACGGCGGATGATTTTCTTCGCCTCGAAAAGATTATGAGCCGATAGTTGGGTACCGGTGGTGATTCCGTTCTCATGGCCATTGTCTGTCGATCCCCAGGGCTGGACGAACGCCGTGAAGACGGTCTGGAATACTCATAGGCAGCAGCTGGTCCTAGACTACGGCGGCGTCGAGATGTTGATGCCCTCCTGCGGTGAGCTTCCGATACTCTGCCCCGATCACCCGAAGAGGACCTTCTGCTTTGGTCTTCTGATGGTCTACGGGTGAATGAGTCACGGTGGACAGAATGGACTTCGCTACGTGGCCAATATATTGGAGAACTCTGAGTCGCTGTTTCATCATTCGGGCTAGAAGACGGCTCGGAACGGATCTTGCTAGGCGTCCCTGGGTCTGACTGTCGGCGGAAGTCTGGTGGAATAGTGCGTTGTCAGGCCTGAGACGGCTTTCTTTTCCGCAGTGGTTTTCGCCCTGACCTTTCGCTCACGATGCGTTCGGGCTGCGATGGTTCTGGAGGAGTCGTCATGTGGCATTTACTCCACAATGACTTGCGTCTTCGGAAAATACCACTGCTCGTCCATCCTAGCGCGGCTACTGATGACGAGGATCGTTGAGAGCTGTGAGAGGGTGGCTGCCTGAAGGCGATCAGTGAAATTAGGTTGAACAGCAGCAGTGAAGCTGTTGTTGTTGTTGTAGCCTACGACAGAATGGCACATACCCACTCTGGGGGATCGGCCAAGAATCGGGTGGTAAAGGTTGGTATTCACCTGTACGTAGTAAAGGCAAAAGGAAAGCACACGGGAGAGGAACACCGGGGGAGTCGACCACAAAAAGGGCACAGAGAGGATGAAAAAAAAATAAAATAAACAAAACTAAAAACAAATAATAATAATAATATATATATATATATATATATATATATATATATATATATATATAAAGGAGATTGGATTGGAGAGAGAGAGAGAGAGAGAAAGAGAGAAAATGAATAATTCGAAAAAAAAATGAAGCATAAAAAGAAAATACTGAAAGCTTTAGCAAGGTAGTCGATGAGATTCCAGCAAGAAATTTTGAACAGCGTCACAAACAGACCTGTGGCTGAACCCAAGTGTGGTGGCACCAAATGATAGCAAGTGTGGGCTGCTGGAGTTGCTGTAAGGGCAACTCCAGCAGTCTTCTTCTCAAAGAGGTGAAACGACGACAATGGAGCCAAAAATGATCGATAGATTCAGGCTCACGGCAAAATGCACAGAGGGGAGATAGCGCCAAACCAGATCTGTGCAGATAGAAATTTAGAGGGGGGATGCGGCAGCGCAACCTCGTCAGAGATACTTCTAGCTGCCGAGATGGACAAATTTTCCTGCTCCATGAATATTTCAGATGCTGATATTCCACCGATGTTAAAAGTGTTGTGTCTTGCACACTTAATAACGCTCGACGCCGGAACCTAGATGCTGTGATATACGCTGTAGCCGGGATGATGGGCAACACAGGGCCGCCTAGGGAAGCCTTTGCAAGGTTATCCGCGATCTCATTGACAGTCACGCTGCTGTGGCCGGGTACCCATATCAAGTGAACAAGGCTCAAATGCGAAGGAAGAAGCGATAAAAAAGTGCTTAAAGTGGGACAGTCAACATGCGACGCTAGGGACGAACACAAAGATAAAGAATCGGTAATGACTGCCACTGCAGAAATAGAAGGATCAAGCTTGCGCAGAGCAAGAACTACTGCCAGAAACTCAGCTTGAAAAATAGGGGTGTAATCCGGAAGGCGCAGCGAAAAGGACCAGTCTAAACTCGGACAGTAAATTCCCACCCCTGCCTTTTCGTTGCACTGAGAGGCATCGGTTGCTATTGCAATTTTTGTAGGTAGGGACCTTAAATGATCCTCTAATAGACCATTTAAAATACGGGGTGGTAAAAGTTTCGCGTTTTGAGGAAAAATGTTGTCGAAACACAATGTGGACAGAGGACCCACTGCTTAATGCTGGAAGGATGTTGTAAATCTGCACGTTTAAAGGCTCAAGCAGCCTTTGCACGAACACAACCTGTGGGGTATGAAAACGAGGCCAGTGGACACCAAAAAAGGAGGTCGACTGGCAACAGAAAATGCTTTGCGAACGGTGAAAATGGGATTCAAAGATTTTGAGGAAAGTCTGCACAGTTGGAAAGTGAAATCGGGTTAACAGAGGAGGAATGCGGGCCTCAAGGTACAGCACATTGGTAGCCACGAATTTGGGGACGCCAAGGCACATCCGAAGCACCTCCCTCTCCAAAAGGATGAGAGGACGAAGTTTGTATGAAGCCGAGCCTGAAAACAACACAGAGCCAAATTCTAAAATTGGCCTAACATACAATACGTAAATCATTAGGAGCGTATCCCTGCGCATGCCGTACCTGTGACTACATAACCTCCGTAACATGCCTGCGGCACGAGTCCCTTTTACAGCAACATGGTCAATGTGAGGCCGCCAGGTGAGTTCGTCATCATAAATGACGCCCAGGTATTTTAGGGATTGAACTTGAGGAATTGGTTGAAATTTGCATGAAAGAGAGAGCTCTGGGCGCCTACGCATGAACCAAATCTTCTTCTTTTTGTCTCGAGGCCGCGCAGTGAAGTGCACTGCAAAAAGCCTTCTTCTTCCACACATTGAACGGAAAGGATGGTTTGGTTTAGTTTATGGGGTTTAACGTCCCAAAGCGACTAAGGCTATGAGAGACGCCGTAGTGGAGGGAGCAAATAAGTAGTAAGCTGTCCCACAGCGCACTCCCTTTCATGCGAATTCGTGTGCAGTGTGTACATCAGCCGTGCTGACGATGAAAAATAGGGTGACAACGATAATTTTTACTAGTGGCGCGGCGCAGAGCCACAAAATTAAGCCTGCTTTGGAACCAGCAAAGCTCTAAATTTTGCGGATATCAGCGATGGAAGAATGCTTCCGAAATAATTTCATTGGCATTTCCATTCCCGTGCCGCATTCATGACAATCGTAAGTACCAGAAACTCTTTTTAGGCTTTCCTCAAAAGTGCTGGCTGGCCGCCTTCTGAGAGAGTGCGTATCAAAGAAACAAAAATCTCAAGTCATCTAAAATATTCAAAGCTACACAAGACGTGTGCGACACTTTTTTTTTGCCAGAAATAAGACATCATCCCTGAAGTCCGCCCAATTTTTTTTATTGGAACTTTAATGTACATTGCGGGTGCATGAATAGCTTTTACTTTTGAATTTTTGTTGTTGTAGAAATAAAGTTAACGAACAGAAAATCGCGTTTAAACATGACTCCAATGCGCTACGAACAAATTAACAGCCACAGAAAAATCTTGCATTACTTTGTTGCCCAGGTAGTTTCCCATCTGTACTTTGCAGAGACCGATGACTGAAAGTTTTTTAGTAGAGAAAGGATAGCGCAGGATTTGTGTTCGTTGGTGTTTCTAGCGACCGCATGCTTCACTCTGGTCTAGTTTGTGCGGTTTAATGTCCCAAAGCGACTCAGGCTATGAGGGACGCCGTAGTGGAGGGCTCCGGTTAGTTTCTACCTTACGGGCTTCTTTAATGTGCACTGACACGGATACTGTTCTTTCTTTCACCATCTCATAACTCTTAACCTACCCTCCAGAGTGCAGTGCGAGAGGAATAGAGATATTTCTCACGCAAGTACTCCTGCTCTCTTGCCCTGGCTCTTCCAACATGCCCACATGTGCCAAATTGGTCATTGCCGACCTTACATTCAGTGAACACGCGGAGTTCTCATACCACCAATGGTGCATTGGTGCAGCTGTTATGGGATGCGCCACTGTCCAGGCAGGTGGCTATTTCAAGCACAGCCACTGTTCTGTCTTGTGAGACCCAGATTGCCCTTTCCGGCCAACCTCTCGGGACCAATGAACAATTTAACTGCGCCTGCCGTGTTGGGCAGTTTGCAAGACCTCTATTTCATTCCCGATCTTTTTTGGTGATGTCATCACGTCGTGCATCATACCAGCGCCATTCATTTTAAGAATGCGGTTAAGACCATTGTTTAACTGTCTCGCCCATCCCTCATGATCATCATCAGCGTGAGTACGCCCAGTGCAGGGCAAATGCCTATCCCATGTCTCTACAATTAATCCGGCCCTGTGCCAGTTGCGGCCAACCGATCCCTGCAAACTTAATCTCATCCGCCCTCCTAACTGCCTGCCGCTCCTGCTACGCTTACCTTCTCTTGGAATACACTCCGTTACCCTTAAGGACCAGCGGTTATCTTGCCTTCGCATTACATGCCCTGCCCAAGCCCCTGTCTTCCTCTTGATTTCGACTCGGATGTCATTAACACGCGTTTGTTCCCTCACCCAATCCGCCCGCTTCCGACCTCTTGACGTTACACCCATCGTTTCTCATTGCGTCGTCCTTAACTTACGCTGAACCCTCTTCGTAAGCTTCCACGTTTCTGCCCCATAGGTGAGTACCGGTAAGATACAGCTGTTGTATACATTTATCTTGAGGGATATTGTTAAACTGCCATCCACGATCTGAGAGAACCTGCCATACGCACTCCACCCCATTCTTATCCTTCTAGTTATTTCCCTCTCATGATGACGATGATGATGATCATGAATGTCCTCTGTCTTAATGGCACATACCCGCGGCGGGAGGAAATTGACTCTCATGAGTTGGGTTTATTGGGGTTTAACGTACCAAAGCGACTCAGGCTATGAGGGACGCCGTATTGAAGGGCTCCGGAAATTTCGACCGCCTGGGGTTCTTTAACGTGCACTGACATCGCACAGCACCCCGGCCTCTAGAATTTCGCCTTCAAGAATTTCAGCCGCGGCGGCCAGGATCGAACCCGCGTCTTTCAGGTCAGCAGCCGAGCGCCGTAACCACTGAGCCACCGCGGCGCCTCCCTCTCATGAGGTAAGAGGGCGGAGTCCCGAAGGAACGAAGACGAGGCTTATAAAGCTTTGACACATTTTTCCCTTGGCTCACCGGGATTATCTGTGCATTTCAAGGAGCATTCCACACAGCAGGCAATGATTGCCGTCGCTTTGCAATGGCACGTTGATTTTCTGCAAGTATTTTTGGAACGGCGTCAAAAGAGAGTTTCAATTCTTCAGTCGTGAACGCCTTGTATCGTTTAGAAAAAAACGAATTAGTTGCGCTTCATTCCGTGATCTTCAAAAACAAAGAAGAAAGAAAGAAAAAAAAAAGCGCTTTCTGGCAATCGGTATGTGAAATCTCTTAATTAGAGAACGTTCCCCAAAGCGCTCATAAAATTTTATAAAATATTTTTGCAGAAATGACTCAAAAAACCTGAGCTACCGGTGGCTATTGCATGCAATACTCAGTAAAGAATGCAGCGGCTCGTTCGGTCGAATGTGAAATTTACCATTGATTTTATATGCGACTATTGTTTCGTATACCTTTATGCACTCGCTGTAGTTTCTATCGGCATCGTGGTTATAACTGCGATTAATTCGATCCCAACTTAACGTATTCATTGATCGCACGCGCCCTTAGGTTGTTCTAAACTCAAGGTAGACACGTGCGCGAAAGCAGATGAGTAAATTTTTATTCTTTTCACAATACAGCCACTACCAGTGGTAAAGGCAGAGATATTTTTCGGGGAGTGTTATACGCCGCTGGTAAAAAAAAGAGAGAGACCCTGCGCTTAAACAATACCTTAGAAGTTTTTCTTCTTCAATAAAGGCGAAGGGTTAGTTGAGTTCACTGTAATATCTACATAAAGATACGAATGCACACAGGATCCTGAGAACTCCATTCATAAAAAAACATTATTTTCCTCACAAAAAAACTACCCATACAGAAAAACGGGGCTATTTATAATATTTTCACATCATATACAACAACACAAAAGCTTCTGCTCTACAACAGAGTCATCAACTGCAAACAAATGGCATTTGTCAAAACTTCTGCTCCATACATGCAAGCCTGCAGGGGCCTGTGCCCATGCCATAGCACGCTCCTTCGTTGGCTTTGAAACGCACGCGTAATCGGCGCGGCGGTGAAACGTCAGCATGACGTCAGCCTGGACAAGATGGCGCCGAGCTTGTTTCCGGCTTCACAAAACTTCACGTGACGGTCTCTCATAATTTTCGTTCCTCCAAGTTTTTGGCGGAACTCTGTTGTTTCCTCGACAGAGCTATAAAGCTATAAAGCTGGCTTTACGAAAAAAGCGGCGTGACAGCGCCGCTCCACTTTAAGTACAATGTTATTTTAAGTATGAAATGCTTATATAGTATGATACAACTTAAAAAAACAGCAGTTGCTAACACTGGGCCATGGTCCGCGGCGTCCTGTATTACTTCGCTGGCCAATCGCAGCAGTAAACAGAATCAGCTTTTTGATGTTTGACTATATCAAACATTCCACGTATCAAACTAGCGCTCGGAATTTTTTTCTTGTTATAAGCTTCTTGTTTAGGTAACAAGAAACGTTTAAGCAGCGGACTACTTTTTCGTCGTGGAGGAATTTTGTGCGCGGAGGCTGAATGTGGGCGGAGCTTCACTGCAGACTTAAGTTGTATCCGACTATAGCATCCGTTGTCAGCAGTGTGGTGACGTCACGCCGAGGCCGAGAGCCAACATCCGGGCACTGAATTCCACTCATCCGGGCACTGAATTCCACACATCCATGAGCTGCTTGGAGGAAGGAAAATTTAGAGGAGAGGCCGTCACGTGACATTTTGTGAAGCCGGAAACAAGCTCGGCGCCATCTTGTCCGGGATGACGTTTCGCCGCCGCGCCGATTGCGCGCGCGTTTCAAAGCCAACGAAGGAGCGTGCTACCGCATGGGCACAGGCCCCCGCAGGTTTGAATGTAAGGGGTAGAAGTTTTGACAAATGCCATTTGTTTGCAGTTGACGACTTTGTTGTAGAGCAGAAACTTTTGTGTTGATATGAGGTGAAAATATTGTATATAGCCACGTTTTTCCGTATGAGTAGTTTCTGGTGCAACGGTTCCAAGAAATACATGTTTAAAATGTGACTGCCCCCCTCCATAAATCCATCCTTTGTAGCACGGCAACATAGCATGTTTCACATATCCACAGATATAGTATTGTGCATAATATACCAGGTGTCCCAGCTAAAAGTAACCAAGCTTTTAAAAAACACGGGGTGTCCTAGCCGTCTGAAACCAAATGAGGGTTGTTTAGAGTCGCGTGACCTAGTCTGCAGTATTTTTTTCGTTCTTCAAGGTTGAATAATTAGTTAAGCTTAATTAACTAACTTTTTAATTATTGACTTGAGGGACAAAGTGTCAATGGAAAAGTTGTAGATCAGTTTGAGAAACAGCATACTGAGGCATTTGCAGCAAAGTAATATTTACGGAAAGTAGTTTTTTCATCGGCCTTTAACCATAACCCGCACAATCAGAAGAAGCTTCCACATGACAACTGTGCCACTTAAACGTCCCAAGACGCGCCTTAAAGAATAAAATCCATTTTTTCTGAAGTCCTCTCCTCGATGAGACTTTGGGTGCACATTGGGGCAGAGAAGTGAGCGAGCAGCTGGTCATGTGACAACTTTCTTGTAAGGGCAATAAATGAAGCTACGTAAATCGTAACTTGAAGGAAACACCTCTACTTGCGGTTTTTCGAGGTGATCTAAAACTTCTGCACTGAAACTTTCTTCCTGAAGTTAATAAATAAAAAGTTAGCTAAATAAACTTAACCAATTAATTAACTTTGAAGAGCGAAAAAAATACTCAAGACTAGGCCACGCGACTATGAACCCTGAATTGGTTTGACTGGACTAGGACACTTCGCCTTTTTTAAAAGTTTGGTTACATTTAGCTGGGACACCCGGTATATTACCGTAGCTTTTCAGACTTCTAGAAGTTTAGGAGCACGAAGTGGCTGCAGTATAAGTTTTACGGTGTTGTGCATCATTTCAATGCTGTGTTTCATGTTTAATGTGCAGAGCTGCAGCTGTACGCACCACTTTTTGCTATTGATGGAATACTAGCGTGTAATGTCACTGCACAGTAGCATACTTTACTTGTGATCGACAATACATAAAATGAAAGTTAATCTATTGTGCGTAGTGAATGCATCCAATTATTGTTCTTCAACATAACCACAGGCATCAATGAAATTCAGCGCACATGTGGATCCTCATTTCACTGAGTACTTTTTACCCCAAATAACACTATCACAGGACATGGGCGCAATAAACACGTGAGAAAAGGCCTCCTAATTCAGTTAGAGCTTCGCCTTTTTCGCACTTCTTGACCATGACATCAGATAGAAAAGCAATTGCAAACCTGCAACAGGAAGCCGGTCTAAACATAGCGCGTGACCAGAAACGTAGACTTGGCCACGATATGAACGAATACACTTGAGACCGGCACGTCCCAGAAGCTAGAGCTCTCTAGACGCTTCAAACGTTACACGCTTGAAACGGGCGGGTAACAAAGTTTCTGCAGTATACGAGGTCTGTTAGAAAAGTGTCCGACCTTTGGCCGAAGAAAAAAAAATGGCATACCTGGAGTGTTGGAAACCTAATCACCTTCGAAGTAGGCTCCTTGGGACTCCACACACTTCTCCCAAATGTGCTGCCATTGTTGGAAGTATTCCGAAAAGGCCTTTTTCGGAATGGAGTTTAGCTCAGCTGTCGTTGCAGCCATAATGTCCTCTCTTGTCTGAAATCGCGCTCCTTTGAATGGCCTCTTGATTTTCGGAAACAACCAGAAGTCGCAGGGGGCCATATCAAGAGAGTAAGGAGTCTGCCGAACTACAGGAGTCTGGTTTTTCGCCAAAAAATCTGAATCAAATGCGAGGAATGTGCAGGAGCATTGCCATGATGGATGCGCCAATTTCCTGTTGACCTCAACTCCGGTCTCTTGCGCCGCACAGTATCTCGTAGGCGACGGAGGACACCCCTGTAGTACTCTGTGGTCATTGTTTGACCCTGGGGCGTGCGTACTCGTGGTGTGCCACACAGCGAGAGTCCAAGAAAGCAGTCAGCATCACTTTGGCGTTGCTGATCATTTGGCAGGCCTTCTTTGGTCTTGGGGACGTGGAATGCTTCTACTGTGACGACTGGGATTTGCTTTCCGGGTCGTACCAGTACAACCAAGACTCGTCACCAGTGATTATGGTGTTGATGAAGTCGGGGTGACTGTTTGTGGAATCCAGAGTGTCCTGTGAGACTTCAACACGAAGCTGCTTTTGCTCCACCGTGAGCAGCTGTGGCGCGAATTTCGCCGCAACTCTCTTCATGGCCAAATCTTCGGTGATAATGGAATGTGCAGAAAAACTACTGATGTTCACCTCTTCCGCAATTACTCGGATAGTCACACGACGGTCCCGCATCACCAGAGCGTTCACTTCGGCAATGACCTCGTCATTTCGGCATGTTGATGGCCGAATGGAGCGTGGCTCGCTCTCCACCAATGTGCGGCCATCTTTAAGCCAGTTGTACTATTGCTTAATTTGTGTGCTGCTCTAAGCATCATCACCGAAAACCGTCTGAATATTCCGAATGGTTTCGACTTGGCTGTCGCCCCGTTTCTGGCAAAATTTGATGCATTAGCGCTGCTCCTGTCGCACCGCCATTTTGCTTGCACTAAAAAACCGACGAGAGCACTGCGCACTACCTCACTCAAACGCTGCCTCCCAGCGACTGACGTTATCGGCAGGCGGGAAAAAATTCGTGCATGCGCACGACGGTTCAAGGTCTACTGGTGCAAGTGCGCTTGTTTCATATCCATCAGGTGTTCGCAAAAAAAAAAATAAGGTCGGATACTTTTCTAACAGACCTCGTACTAAGAGCAAAGCGAGCGCAGCTGCTTGCTTTAAAATATCGCCCTCCGCCCATGTCAAGGCCCCCGCCGCTCACCCAAGCGCAATCGCTAAAAACGAAAATGACAGTTACACTAACACCAGTGACGATCACTGGAGCGTTGCAAGAACACGCCTAATAGCAACGAGGTTTCTTTGCCGATGGAAACGGGAGCACACGCACAGTGCACGCACAGGACGCGAGACGTCCGCACAATACGCCGACGACCTCTCTAGCGCATGGCGTATTGAATCACTGGTGAACGAACAGCACGAATGCTCTTCAGTGAGCAGCGGTGGACTCCTGACGGTTCCAAGCAGTGACTCTGTAGACGAAATGCCCCTGCGATCGTGGACGCCGGGCACGTTGAACTCCATGCTCGCAACAACGAGAGTTTTGCAGCGAATTCCACCTGAGATATGAGTGAACGGTGCCAACGTCACCTTGTGAGCACGATCAAAGACAAACTCGAGCAGTTGAGAAAAGTACGCCGACGCCGCACCGCAAATGCTAGGGCGCCGCCGACTGCTACCGCCCGGTTTGCAAGCCGCAACTACGACGCCGTTTAACGCCGTTGTTAAGCTGCCCGGACAAGATGGCCTCCCGATCATGGAAAAACCACGTGATTTCCTCCACACTTTTCTCCCAGGGTGTTGTGTGGAAAGGGCCTCTCCTCTTTTTTTCCTCCCTCCATGGCCAAAAAGGTTCTGCCGATGGATGGATGGATGGACGGACGGACGGACGGACGGACGGATGGATGGGTGGGTGGGCGGGTGGGTGGATGGATGGATGGATGGATGGATGGATGGATGGATGGATGGATGGATGGATGGATGGATGGATGGATGGATGGATGGATGGATGGATGGGAGCGCCCCCTTTGAAACGGGGTGGTGGTAATTGCCACCATGCTGAGCTTTTCTTTCTTTATTAATTTTTTTTACTGTGTTGGCAATTTTCATTAAGATTCGCCATCATCTTTACCTACGGTTTCGTACAATTTTAACCTTATGCCACATCTCTGCTTTTCAGCCACCAATCCTCCAATCCCTCTTTGCTGACTTCCACTGACTTCCACTACGCGGAGACACCATTGCGTCTGGAGTAAATTACCGTGTTTGCGGTGCTCCGGAAACGATTCAGCGTTGTTTTTTCAATTGCAAAGATGCTATGCTCTTCTTGGATGTTTTGCAACGGACTTTGAAAAAAAAAAAAGGTTCAGTTTGATACCACACTCTGGACGATATCTCACAGCACTGCCATCTTTTTACGTACCATTAGGCGTGTTTATTTTAATAGGATTACACAGCCTCTGGAAAACATGCATGATGAACCGAGTTTGCGAATCTGTTGTTTCTTCAAAGGACCACTTCAGTAGTATTATTGTACACCTAAAAGAAAAGTATGCCAACACCGAGTTGGTACCGGAGTGGCACTCACTCTGAGTGTTGTGCGCTTCATGGCCTCTTTTCTATTGCTTTGTTGCTCAGGTGTGTTGAACTATGCTGTATTAGTTATGTGCTCGCCATTGGCTCTCTGCTTGGTTGCTTAGGTGTGTCGTGTTATATATCGCTTTGATTGTCCACTGTTTTCTTAATGTTTGTACGTAGTTCATGTGCATGAAACATAGAATTCCTGTACTAAATACCATGGTGGAAAAAAAAGGCGGAGATAACATATAGTGCTCTCGTGCAGTGGCCAGCGAAGCTTATGTGTTCTCGTGGTCGCGGGTTCGAAGCCCAGGCGCTGCGCAATGACAGCAGCATTTATTTTATTTCTGCATGTCTAGCTGGCTTCAGACACTCAGACAACGGTATGTTTTAGATTGGAAGCCTTAGTGCTCGCACACTGAAAGCAAAACTCGTAGCAATGAAACGCAATTGTAAGACTTCGCTTGGGACTGCGGCCACTTCCTGCTTTTGTGGGCGTGGATGTATGTGCTTCTGTTTTCAAATCAGTTTATCTAATGGTTGAGAAAATCAGCAGAAATTATCACGGTCTGAGATTATTTTGGAAGGATATAGCAGGTAAGCGGTACAGAAAAAGGAACAGTTGATTTCGCAACGGAATGAACGTCGAAGTTCAAGTTATTTTCCTCGCTTCCAAGTTTACCCGAATCACTTTTTCGGTAAACGTTGTGGTTCCCTTGCTTTTCAGTCTTTTCTGTTACTCTTTACGTTCCAGGCCTATGGTCGAGTGCAAGTTATACATGCTTTTCTTTAGCAGCATGTCGGTGCACTACTTCTGAATAATGTTCGAGGGTCTTCAAAATGCGCCTCCGTCCATTCATACTGTCCTGAGATTTTTCTCTCTTAACCCGTGTATCAAGTGAGTGATCGGACTCGGCAGAGGTCCTTCTTTAGTGCTTGTAGCACGTTGCTATCTACTGCTTGCTGACGCTGCTTTCCAGCAGTGTTTAAAGTTCGCTCGCTTTCTCCCTAATAACTGCAGCCTACTAATCGATGTGCAAACCTTGCTTCTGTGACACCGCCAGGAATGTATGTGGCAGGATATTTACTTATGCAGGCAAATTGTAGGCGCTGAAAAGCTTTACAAGGCAAGAAGAGAAGCTGAGAAAGACATTCAAGACGGTCTTCTTTTCTTGTAAAGCTACGTAGCACCTGCAGTTACTCCAGTGTTAAAGCAACTCATCTTGAATACAAAATTCAACTCCCACGGAAGAAGGACAAAGGAGAAGGGTAGACACTACAAGCGCTGCCTTGCAGCTAGGCTTTAGTGTGAAAGGTTTGTGAACGGCTTTATTGTGAAACTAGCCAGAACACAAACCATTCCTATTCAGGTAGTTCCGTAAGTTGGCAAGAAGTGATACCAACGTTGCCCACATTTAATGGTGCACTGACATGGAGATTTGCTTCAGTGTCAGTGGTGATTAGCAGCAGGGTCATAATGGCAGGATGTTCATGAGGTAGTAAAGTGGACCCAGCAAAACAAAATTCTTGGATAATTGTCGTTCCTTTCCGCTGGAAATTTTAACTTGTGCTCTTGGTTCTGGTCATTGCTTGTAGCTATCGATCATTTTTTTCTTAGCCCTTCTCTAAACCGAGGTCTCTTTCCTATGGTCAAGGAGGTTTTCGTCCTCGCAATTCTTGCTTTGCGTGGCGTCCTTTGCATTCTGAGGATTGACATTCTGTAGAAAAAAGGAAGAGAAAATGAAAACTGGGCTGTAATAGCCAATACCAGCAAATATACCCGGTTCACACACAATAAAACCCGCAAAAAGAACGTACCCCTGCCAAGAAAAAGACAAGATCTCATTGAACGCTGTGCTTCTTTGCGCAGCTTTGTTCACTTTATATTTGGTTATTACCTGAATGATTTTATGTGCTCCAAGCTGGCAGGGCGCGACAGTATCACGAAACTGTTCCCATGGATAGTGAGTGGAAGACCAGCCAGTAAGTATTAGCGTAACGTTCTTGTACATATTACTAACTCAATTTTGATGTAGAGTACAGAACGTTAAAAGACAAACAACATTTTAAATTGAGAAATAGCAAATTAATTGTAATAAAGATAACATGAAGTGGTTTGTTAGGTCATCATGCAATATGAATTTGACGGCTAAAGGATTCCGAATTGAATAGGCTTGGGCGTGTTGGTAATACGTCCAAACTAAAGAAAGATAGCTCATGAACAAAATTTACCGAAGAAACTGAAAATTCCAAAGTGTGCTTGGCGAAAGCCTTGTAGCCAATACACTGCCGCTTCCCCGAACCGCTAAGCGCGGAATCACTGGGCCGCTTCGGAGCCATGCGTCTCACTCGCTCGACTGCGACGAGACGTCTGGCGAAGGAGCGGCGGTGCAGCTGCCACCGCCGACGCGTGCGCGCTCGTTCTACCGCTACTGTGTGACGTCACGGTTGCTATGTGCAGCTGCGCCCCTCACCGGCGCGCTGGTTGCTAAGGAGGGGAGGGGGTTGCGCAGCTGCGCGGAGGAGAGGCCCGAGTTGGCACGATTCCAGTGCACGGACGGACACCGCGAGCATGAGCCATTAAAGGCCTTCGCCTTAAAAACACGACGACGGCGAGACGGGACAAGCGCTAGCATTCAACAAAGTGTTTATCACGGAAAGGAGCATATATACCCTTCCGAATCGGCGGAAGGCAAAGAACAACACAAAACCACGGAAAAGTTGCTGACGAACAACCAAGCCACGTGCTAAGCCAAGAAATCGAGCCATTTCCTTGATATTGTCACAGACGGCCTACCGACACATTTATCCCCTGCCCGAGATATCTCCAAAGCTTCCATGATTTCCCTTGTCAGATCAGTGCGGTGTCGATACAAAGTGATCGTCTTATGGAATTAGAAATGGCAAGGTGGTTCCGTGTCGCACTTTTTACAATGCGCAGCCAGATAGCCATCTGTGGCAATGCTACAGACTTTTTTATTGTGCTCTGGAATACGCACTCTGTGAGCATACAGCTAACAAACCTCATTTGCCGTACAGTTGTGCACACTCAAAGCTGGTCGCGAGAAGCACTGCCCTTTCTTGTCGAGCGCTCTCTAAGTCATGCGATCACGCCGTGGATGAAAGTGTCAGTAAGCAGCTGGCGCGTTTGGAGGCGGCGGGCTACCCTAAACATGCTACTGTTTCAGTCGCTGAAAGCTTTCATCGCAAAGAGAAGGTCGCTTCACGCATGAGTGACGAACAGAGAGCGGAAGAGAAGAGAACGAAGGAAGAAAGAGTAGCTGTGATTGCCTACCTGTATAAGGTTTCTCACAATCAAAGGTAGGTAGGGCAACGTGAGGGCTTTGTTGAGGGCTTAAAAAAGCTTTTTAGTTTGTGCAAAAAGAGCTTCCCCACGCGAACGCGAGAACCGGACTGCCCATTTAAACACAAAGATCCTGATGTGACCTTCAGGAGGGTGGTTGTCTAAAAAATTCCACTCTCATGTGGAAGGTACTGCATAGCTGAAACTAGCATATGCTTGAACGTGCGTATTCCAGAGCACAATAAAAAAGTCTGTAGCATTTCCACAGATGGCCATCTGGCTACCCATTGTAAAATGTGCGACGCGACCGCCTTGCCATCTATTGTTCGATAAGACGATCACTTTGTAACGACACTGCATTGATCTGGCAAGAAAAATTATGGAAGATTTGAGATAGCTCGGGCAGGGGATAAATGTCTCAGTAGGCCGTCTGGGGCATTACCAAGGGAAGAGCTAATTTTTTTATTGCGAAAGCAATACTGCTCTCACTTTCAAGCCATTAGCGTGGTCGTGGCGCTTCCACCATTCCGGTCTGGCGTGACGAACGCCAGACCGAGAGCGACAGGGCCCCAGCTCGCGCGGTTAGCATGGGCGCGGCGGAGCTGCCACGGCGCACTGCGCAGCTGCCGGGAGAGGGCGCGCGCACACACCATTGTCACGTAACCATGTGACGCCGCGCCAGACCGAGAGACAGGGCCCCAGCTCGCGGAGTTAGCATGGGCGCGGCGGAGCTGCCACGGCGCACTGCGCGGCTCCTCCCTCTAGAGGCGCTAGTGACGTTATGGCGTGACGTCATACCAGGAGCGAGAGACGGGCTACCAACTTGGCTCGTCGGGTCGGCGCGCCGCGCTCTTCCCACTGTAGGCGCTGCATATGCAGTATAAAACACCTGCTTTCGCAACCTACCAGGCTTAACCAAAGCTAAGCCCCCGCCAATTTTTTTTGGCTTAGCACGTGGCTCGGCTTTCCGTTAGCAACTTTTGCGCCGTTTCGTGTTGTTGTTTCCCTTCCGCTGATTCAGAAGGGTATATATGCTCCTTGTTGTTGCGACTGAGAGAACGATGAAAAGGAAATTGCACGGGCCTGCCAACTGGCTCGTGCCGAGTCACTACCGCTGCCACGTGCAGATAGAGGAGAGTTTAAAGATTAGAGGAAAGAGTGAAAGAAAAGAAAAGACGCGCGTCGCAGCAACAACCGCGTCCGCCGGAGCGGACGCTGGCTGAAAAAACAAATAAGCGGCCGAAGCCGCGATTCCTCACCACCTCCCTTTCGTAATAAACGCTGTGTTGAAAGCTCGCGCTCGTCCCGTCTTGTGGTAGTGTTCGTCGTCGTGTTTTTGTCCCTGCGTTATGTTTCTTTAGTTAAAATGTTGCACGCGCAAGTGATTTGTCGTATAAAGGAATACTTAAAAGTGTTAGCTTGTACGAAGCATGGGGCTAAGCTGTGACCGCGTCAGTTCGACTATCATGTTTGATTAACGCTCCTCCTTTTGGTTTCCTCATGTGTGATCGTGTGGCAATAGGCCAAGCTTTCCGTTCTTTACACCTGTCCGGTTCTCAGCATAAAATAGCTCACTTGGCTTGGAGAATGAGCCCATGAACACCTGGATGCTCGCCACACTCGCATGAAATAATCGCTGCACAAGTCAGGTCTTTCGATTCTGATCTTGCTTTCGCCTGAAAAAAGAGATGAACTTATTAGATCTTGACATCATAGGCTGAGAGGAAGCGCAAAAAAGTTTTTAAAAAGCGACATATAAAACTTTTCGCCTGGTGAATGAGGTAGCTAATGCTCAAATACGCATGTACGGTGTGGGACCCATGGCAAATAACATTGTGCAATAAGCTTGAAAAAATACACAACAGAGCTGCAAGGTTCGTCCTACGTCGATACTGCAGAGGTGATAGCTGCACCGACATGAAAAACGAATTAGGGTGGGGAAGTCTTTGTTCTCGAAGAAGAGAATTACGCCTTAAACTCCTTTATTAAATATTTCATGATAAAAGCGACATTCAAAAGAAAAAATCTTTACACAGGCCCCATTATGTCTCTTCTCGTATTGATCATTGCAATAAGATTTTGGAATACCGTACCAGAACTAATATGTATGCAAATTAATTTTTTGTGCGTTCTATCAGTGAATGGAATCACCTTTCAGGTCAGCAAGTGTGCTGTATGAATGAAGGTGTGGTTTTTTCATCATTGTAACCCCCCTTGCTCTAGCGGCTTCGGGCTAAGCGGGGTAAAAATTGAATAAAGAATAAATGAAGAACAAGAGTAAATGGCTTTCAATACTCTCCTAAAATGACTCGTAAAGACGACTGAGGGCGCAAAAAACTTAAATTGCGGAATGTAAAGCTTCGCGCCTAATGCACCAAGGTGTGAAGGACATCTGCGATGAAGGAGAGCGAACATAACTTTTACACAGGGAGTGGTGTTTAGAATCACGAAGAAATTAAATACGGAACACGAGGCGCCTACGCTCTCCGCTGTTCGATTTTCGTTTCATCGTTCGTGTACGTGCGACTTGGAGGACTTGTTCGCTACAATGTGCAGAAAAGTTAGAGCTAGCTGGGACGTTGTCAAAACATCACAGAAATGCAATACCGAATATTCGATGAATGGCGGGTTAATTTTAAGGCGCGAATATTATGCAGGTTACAAAAACGAGGAACTTTATGGCGCAGTATCTATCACACATATCTCGGCGGGCACCTGAACCGCGCCTTAAGGGAAGGTAGGAAGGTGAGAGTGAAAGAAGAAAGAGATAAAGAGGTGACGTAGTGGAGGTCTTCGGAGTATTTTCCACCACCTGGGGATCTTTAACGTGCACTGACATCGCACAGCACACGGGCGCCTCTTGCGTTTCGCCTCCATCGAAGCGCAGCCGCCGCGGTCGGGTTCTAACCCGGGTATTCCGGCTCGGTAGACGAGCGCCTTACCACTGAGGCGCTCGTCTACCGAGCCGGAGTACCCGGTTTCGAACTCGACCGCGGCGGCTGCGCTTCGATGGAGGCGAAACGCAAGTGGCGCCCGTGTGCTGTGCGATGTCAGTGCACGTTAAAGATCCCCAGGTGGTCGAAAATATTCCGAAGACCTCCACTACGTCGCCTCTTTATCTCTTTCTTCTTTCACTCTCAACTTCCTACCTTCCCTTATGGCGCGGTTCAGGTGTCCGCCGAGATATGTGAGAAAGATACTGCACCATTTCCTTTCCTCAAAAACCAATTTATTTATCCTGAAGGATAATGAGAAGGGGCACTGCTCTTACCGGTGAGGAGACTCACGAACACTCCGATCAGCACGGTTGCTACTATAGACAGGAAGCTGCTCCAGAGGTGCGACAGGCGAAAAATTGCGAATGTATCTCCAGATCTGTGAAGGAAGAAGAAAAGAAACGTCTGTCTATGGAGGAAATCATGAGGCCATTGCTATCTTTTCTCATGCAGGCCACCGCTAGCGACATTGATGACCTGCACATGACGCCGAAGAATGCTTTGGGATCAAGCAAGGCCCGCTGGCATGAAACATGGGCATCAAGTCCTGCCCTGTTCCGAACATAGCCCAGTGTTTGCGGTCTACTATAGGACTAGACTTGTTTGCCGGAGAAGCTTGCTAGCACGTTCAAAATCAGACGGACTGCAGCGCAGTATATATGTACAGGTGCCGTCAAAAGTAAATGGAAGGCAATATTCACTAAAAAATTTAGTCATTGGCCCCCCAATTCATACATCCTTGAATACATATGTGCAACCTAATTGTGATTTTGCGAATTGCACTGTGCACCAACAGATATGGACATTATGCTTTAGATTTAAAGAAATTAATTTTTTTTTTTACAAAGTCGCCTTCCATTCACCTTTGACGACGGGTGTACGTTTTCAGACGCCACGTATGTAGGCGAAGAATTCTGACGCATGAACAGGAAATGGACCACGCCGGTAACATCCGATTCGTATTGGCCATTAGCTGTCTGCTGTCGAACGTAAACATCAGGTAGGACTTTACCATGTAAGCGGTCGACTGTCACCGCAAGAGAATTAGCCCCTCCGTGGTAGCTCAATGGTTACGGCGCTCGGAGGCTGACCCGAAAGACGCGGGTGGATGGATGGTCGAATTTCGGTGGAGGCGAAATTCTAGAGCCCCGCGTACTGTGCGATGACAGTGCACGTTGAAGAACACCAGGTGGTCGAAATTTCCGGAGCCATTCACTACGGTGTCCCTCATAGCCTTAGTCGCTTTGGGACGTTAAACCCCAATAAACCAATAAGCTGAGCAGAATTGCCCCTCGGCCTTCATACAAGCGCACTTAATGGGGGTCAAACGACAGAAATTGAGAAATTCAATCTGATTGTTCCAATTTCAGACAGCAGGGTGGCAATATTTAGGAAATTTATCTTTGCTGTAACGAACGAATGCATTCGAGATTATCAGAAAAGGGAGATGAAAAGAAACAAAGAACTTTTTAACCAAATTCTTAAAGGGACACTGAGGAGAAATTGAGTTGGCTTGTATCGATAGAATACCAGCACCTACCACAAAAACATCACACTTACTGATAACAAAGCTCTTGTAAGGTATAGAAAAGAGCAAGGACTAAAATAGTGGTATCACCGCAGAGGCCAACCTGGCAAGTACAAGCGGGATGACGAAATAGGAGAAAATTACCACAGATCTCTGAGGCTGCCAAACGTGCGCGAAGATTACGCGTTTGATCGGTATTGAAGTATATAAATTTTGTTTCGAAACCACTAGGAGCTCTTATCACACGAGGAAGACGGAAAAAAGAATGTTAGAAATGGAAGGAAACCTGTAATTGACGGCGCAACAGGCGGCCAGCGTAGCTTCGGAATGTTTTGGGGGGCTTCGCGGCTATGCGTTCTGCGTGCCAGCATCACTTCGTTATGCGCCTCGATTTATAACGGCAACGCAGCAGAAGACCTCCAAGTGCCTCTAGCGCTCTTTTTTGCTCAACCTGCATACGCGACACGAAATAGTGCGTTGCTTGTGGTGGCCGAAAAATAAGAAATGCTTTGCCGGCAGGCTTCGTGGATAATACGTTTGTCATCAGCGTCACAAAAAAGCTCTTATTGCGAGCGAATCGATCGCAATCTGTGATTTTGCATTTTGCGTTTGTCGTCTTTTTCCATTTCACGTTTTCGCTGTCTCCGCAAACCTGGCTGCGGTGTCAAGGCATGACAAGCAAGTAATTGCAAATGTGTACTCCCGTACCAGGATCCGTTTTCCGGAGAAATCTGTTTGGGAAGTACTGAGTGCTGCGAGCGAAGAGACCGGAGTATCTCTCAGTACCATTGCCAAAATCAAGGCGGAGCGTCTGTGTGGGCCTTTGGCGTCTCCGAAGACCCCGCGACGTGAAGATTTCAAGCTCGCGAACAGTCAAGAATAAGAGCTTCACAGTCGATGCCATTCCTCTGAAAGTGCACAGTATGTAAGCGAAGAGGGAAGTCCCAACACTGGAGAGCGTGCTAAAAGCTGTCAATGAGGACGACGACCTGCCGAACTTCAAAAAAAAAAAAAAACGTTTTGGAGGTTGATGAAGGACATCGGATTCACATTTGAAAAAATGGCTGAGGCTTAACTTGGTTAACCCTGGTCAGATGCGAAGCATATTGATGGCTAGGCTTGTTAATACATGACTTTCCTTCGTTGAATACTTGATCATTTTAATACAACCACTAGAAGCCTTCGTCGTGGGGGAAGACAACGGCATGGCTACAGCGGAACGCCGACTAACCCCGAGACGCGCGTTGGGTGGGCGCCTGGATTGCCACGGAAGCCGCGTCCGCCTGCCCGGTGGAGCGAGCGTTTCACCTACACCGAGTGTGAACGCGCGTTCGAAATGCG
The DNA here is from genome assembly GCF_055824585.1 of Amblyomma mixtum. Classification (NCBI taxonomy): domain Eukaryota; kingdom Metazoa; phylum Arthropoda; class Arachnida; order Ixodida; family Ixodidae; genus Amblyomma; species Amblyomma mixtum. The sequence goes on from NC_143021.1 coordinate 12,677,106, forward strand.
CGGGAATGCCGCTCGAGGACATTCCGGTGTCTGGGTGATGGCATCGTTCTCCCTCTCCCAGCGCGTGACGGCGATCTGTCGTGACGTCATGTGTCACGTGCTATGTCACGTGGTGTGTCGTCACTGTACCACGTGGTCTGCACGGCGTGCAACCACAGCGACGGCGCGAGGTGGACCCTCATCTTCCTCTGTCGTGACGTCATATGTCACGTGGTGTGCACGGCGCGTAACCACGGCGAAGGGCTGTAGTGTACCTCTAGTAATATGCTTCGCATAAAAGAAAACGGAACCTTGAAGTGACATCGTAGCCTGGCGCGGCAGGTTACATACGCGCGATCAAGGAATTCCGAGGACAGGCAATTACAGGTCGTTCCTTGCTTATTTTCTTACAGAACGCGTTTAGATTGCCTTCATATAGAGGTTGATGTTAGCGTTGCAGCCTCGTAGTCGTAACAGTGAATGTTGCTTCAGAATAACACATTTAAAAGAAATCATCTTAACAACGTTGCTGTTGAGGACCTTTTTCGTAGAGGTGACGTTTCACGGCCAGTTTTTTCGCTACGTTTGGGTGTGGCATGTGTCTGCGTGGGCGAGATTTAATCGCTAAATTTCATTTGGTGCGGCAAGCAAAAGCAACAAAACTGCCAAAAATGTCGTAGCACTGCAATGGGTAATGGCATCTCGTCGTCACCGTAGGAACGAATAAACACCCATTGTACACTATCCGTTCCTCCGGTGGTGCGAGTTACTGGCGCTACTGCGGCGAACGTTGGCGATTTTTGTTCGCAATCGCCGCAAGTGAAGAGATTTCAAATGTTTCCGAATTAGTCAAGTACCCCATGCAAACATACAGTGAATATAAACTGGCTATCAAATGCCGCCTGGGCGCGAAATATAAGCCCGAGCAAGGGAGCAATAAAGCGGAGATAATTCTTTTTCTCGAGTGTCTTTGAGCGGCTGTTTGTGAGACAGTGGTCAGCAGTGTGTTTGTTGCAGTGTGTTGCCTACTTACATGCTGGAGTGTGTTTGTTTGCTTACAAGCATTAACTCGTGCACTTGGTTGTTTTGCATTTACAGGTGCATCGTCTACCTAGATGAAACCTGGGTCAACGCAGGGTACACAAAACAAGACGTCTGGCAGGGCAAGACTGTGAAGTCATCTCAGGATGCCTTCCTGAAAGTTTTAACAACGGGATTGACTGCACCTTCGGGCAAAGGGGCCGTTTGATCCTTGTACATGCTGGAAGCAGTGCAACAGGTTTCGTGCAAGGCGTTGCTGACTTCTTCAGGGCAAAGGGAAACCACGCTGACTACCACTCTGAGATGGATTGCAACTACTTTGAGAAGTGGCTCACCGACAAGCTTTTGCCAAACATTCCGACCAATAGCACTGTAGTCATAGACTATGTTCTATATCATAGCGTGGCTCTTGAAAAATCGCCTACCAAGTCTGCGCTCAAAGCCGATATTCAGCTTTGGCTCACAAGGAAAGGCGTTCCTTCCCTGGTCACAGGACATGGTGAGGGCAGAACTGCTGGAGCTTTCTCAAAAGGTAAACACACCCAGCGTTGTGTACCGCATCGACATCCTAGCTACCCATGGCCACGAAGTGCTTCGTTTACCACTATACCACTGCGAGTTCAATCCCACAGAACTTGTTTGGAGCCAGGTGAAGGAATACATCGCAAGTCGCAAGTGTATGGGTGGAATCGTGAAAATATGTGAGCATGTGGGTGTATGTGTGTTGATCGGTGTGTGATCAACTCTTTCTGTGATGCAGTGATCACTCTTCAGGCTGATCCCTCTTCAGGCAGTCAGGCTGATGATGATGATGACGTTAAGAGAGATGAAGGATGCAGAGTGGGCCAGGGATCAAACACGGGATAATGACATTCTAGTGCAAAGCAAAAGGAGTAAATGGGCTTCGGCTAGGCATGTAATGCGAGGGGAAGATAACCGGTGGCCCTTAAAAGGTCCCTGAAAAGGGTGTTCGAGGTTGTCTATAATATTCTTGCATTACGTAGAGTACAGGCCACCGAGCGTTCCTGCCGCGTACTAGACCTCTAAAGCGAACCGATCATTTACAATGTAATTTTAAAAAATTGCGCTTCCTCCCCTCGCGGCGACCTGCAGTGCTGAGCTTTCGCCCGAATCCGCGAGCAACGCGTCATGCCGCGCTCTTTACGCCACCAGCAAAGGGCTGCCATTGGTTCGCCGTGACGCCTCTTACTGAAATCACGCAGCTCCCATGGTGGCCGCGGCCGGTGTCTTGGTTCACTCCCATCTTTCTCCCTTCCCGTTTCGGCGAGTTTCAGGTGTACACCGAGATATGCGAGACAGATAATTTCCTTTCCTCAAAAACCAATTTACCGACGAGCAAGGCGCAGAGCCGAACGGGCGATGGTGTTCTGTGGACTCCCTGGCAGCGTTGCAAGACGCTGTCGCGTTTCACTCTTAGAGGCGAAGCCTAACATCTTAAAACGCATCAGTGACACAAGCAGAAACACCGCGCTTAAGGCTTTCGCCTCCGCACTTTAGGCCAACAAAGTGCCCCCCTGAATTTTTTGATGGGAGATAACTCAGCTTCCACAAAACACATTAAGAAAATTCTTGCTGGAGGATATTTGTGAAGCGGCGTCCTTTAACATCCTAGGCATACTGCAACTTAATTGGGAGCCCCTTCAGAGCCACCCTTCAGAGCTCCTTTGAGGGTAAAAGACTGGATTCCAAGGGGAGAAAAGCGTAGCAAGAGGCGGCAGAAAGTTAGGTGGGTGGAAGTGATTAAGTCTGCGTGGACAGGGAGCCGCAGCTGGCACAGACAGGGTTAATCGGAGAGATATGGGAGAGGCCTTTGCAGTGCAGTAGGCGCAGTCACACTGATGATGACGACTAGCAGGAACGCAATTATTAAGCCATAGCATAAGGAGGCCCACTGACGTGTTTTTTGTTTACTCGTGGCACACCCTGAGGAAGAAGTGAAATGAAGAAAAAAAAAGGGCGGGGGCTTAGCTTTGGTTAAGCCTGGTTGGTTGCGAAAGCAGGTGTTTTGGTTGGTTGGTTTATGGGGTTTAACGTCCCAAAGCGACTAAGGCTATGAGAGACGCCGTAGTGAAGGGCTCCGGAAATTTCGACCACCTGGGGTTCTTTAACGTGCACTGACATCGCACAGTACACGGGCCTCGAATTTCTCCTCCAAAGAAATTCAGCCGCCGCGGCCGGGAAAGCAGGTGTTTTATACCGCATATGCAACGCCTCTAGTGGGAAGAGCGCGGCGCGCCGTGGCAAGCGGCCGCCGTTACCCGACGAGCCGAGTTGGTAGCGCGTTCCTCGCTCCTGGTCAGTGACGTCACGCTGTGATGTCACTGGGCATGGTATGACGTCAGGGGTCATTCTAAAGGTCAAACGTGCCAAGTGGCCGCCGCTACGCTAAAGGCCGTTCTTGGGAGTAGTGTTTCAATTTCAATTTCAATTTATTTTCGAATTTCTTTTACAGGAAATACAAACACTTTTTGGACCCATAGCCAGCGCCTAGTTCGGGTCCAAGTAAACGACACACGTAAAAGCAAATTCAAAAACGGCGGACATATACAGAACAGCGTAAGCGTTGTACAAGATTAAAAGCAAAGCAGTCTAAATAACACTGGTAGATAACATTCGGCGCGGCAAAAGAAAGAAAATATTGCTTTCGGAATAGAACGCCTCACAGCCGTGGTCGGAATACGAACCCGCGCCTGTGTGAACAGGTACGATCTGCTGGTAGGTGCTTCAGATTACTACGACATTGTTGTTCTTTTTTTTTCGTGTTGCATAGAAATGAATCTCGCTACACCTTTGCAGTAGCCAAACATCCCGTGTGTTAAACAGCCAGACTATCGCACAGTGGTCTTGCTGCCGTCGTTTAACCAAAGTCTGCGTTCTCGCCGGCGGCGACTCCACCAAAACGCCACATAATGCGCATTGTGCTATCGCAATCCAGGCTGGGCTGTCTAAGCGTCCGCTCATTTTTTAGTATTGTGCCTTTGTTCACGGGAGCTAGCCGGGATTTCCTTGCATCTCGTGGAGGTCCTGGACTATCTTCCTGCTGTGCCCCAGGTGAGGTTAGCGGTGCAAAGGGCTGCTGCTTGTTTATCTAGCAACGTGAGCAGTCGACTTGGCATGGATAATCTCCCAAAAAGCATGGAAGTATGCTCGGCTTCGTTCTCCCGTGTGGCTGCTCTGGATTCCGTGCAAAACGGCTTGAGGATGAGGAGCACGTTTGTTACATTACATGGCCTCGTTTTGACTGGGTTTGAGAATCGTGAGCTTGCTTTAGCCACTTTGGAAAACGTCGCAGGAAGGAACTTCCGAAGACGTTAGGGATCCTGTGCTGAAAGAAGCAGCCGGACTTCTGCTGCAATCGCACGCCGAATATTGAAACGAGACCGTTGTCTGCACTTAAGAGATACGCCTGTTTCTGAGAGCCGGCTGCGCCAGCATAAGTGGAGAAAAGGATGTCACCGTCTTAAATGTTAAGCAGCGCAAAAAACAGGAGAAAAGAGAGACGAGACGAGTGCTGACTAACTACTGGTTATTTTGTTCGCGGAAAAGTATATAAAAGCGAAGGAAATAGTGAACTACTTGACCCCAAAACCTTTCCATAGCTTTCCATGTTTCTTTCCGTTAGTAATGTATGTCCATTAACTCGGATGCCCAACTGTTCCCACTCCAGGCCTCTGAAAACCGCTGTAACTACGCGGAGAATAGCATTGGTGAGACCGTGTTTCACTGCCGATGCCCTTTCTTATAGGAATTTTATTGCTGAGTTTATGGAGGACTATGGTAGTTGTGCAGTCGTTGTAGATATCATCCTGTATTGTTATATGAGGCTCATCTGCACCCTGATTCCGTAATATCTACATGACTGCTGAGGTTTCGACTGAGTCAACTGCTTACTGGTAATCATTGACAGCTATATAAAGGGGCTGGTTATATTCCGCGCATTTCTCTATCACCTGATTGAAAGTACGGATATGGTCGATTGTCAAGTAGCCTTTACGAAATCTTGGCTGATTGCCAGAAATGCGCACTTGTTGCGTGCGCCCTTAGACAGCCTTACTGCGTGTGGCGGTAGCGGTCTCAGGAGATGGCTACGAGTCAGCGTGACAAGCTCAGCCAGGAACGAGCTACGAAAGTTCACAGAGGGTGTGATCGTTTGGTGCCCAGCTTTCGCTAGTCGCAAGGCCGAGAATGGGCCGGAGTCAACGTTTAACAAACAAAACTTTATATAGGTAAGAGAGAAGCGAACAGTGACAGAAGCCAAAGGTCAGAGGGGATTTTAAATTAATTTATTTATTTTGTCGTGTTGTTCGATTTAGAATATTACTGAATATATTATCGCTTAAAGCTAATTGATTAGAAAAGCCGAAGAAAAAACAACCACATGCCGCCGGTGGGATCCGAACCCACGACCTCCGAATTACGCGTCCGGTGCTCTACCTCTGAGCTACGGCGACGGCTGTCAAACAACTTGCCCATTAGTGCTGTACTACAGACCACAAGGTAGCTTAAGATAGTTAGTGTTTCTTTATAAGTAATTTAACATGGGAACTTGCCTGCATCGTCCGAAATCGGCGAATAACTGCAGTCGTCTGCGCACAGAATTTTCATCGAAGCGGCAGAGCAGCAGATTTGACAGGCTGCGCCATCTGGGGCACTGCGAGACCTGCCCTAGCTCAAGCAGGGAAATTGGTTTCCTCACAGTTCGCCAGATGGCGCAGCCTGTCAAAAACGGCTAGTCGGCTTGCCTCGACGAAAATTTTGCGCGCAGACCACCTCAGTTTTTCGCCGATTCCAGGCAATTTAGGCAAGTTATGATGTTAAATTATTTATCGGAAAACGCAGACTATCGTAAACTACACTGTGGTCTATCACTGAGACCAACTAGTACTGTAGTTTGCGCGGAAGATATCTTTACAACCCGGACAGATAAATATGGAATGGCCTGTATAAGCACTGTAATGAATGGCACTCTTCTGGGTTGGATGGTGCGACTCAATGTGGGAACAACTTGAACACTGCCACACGGGGAGACACAGAGCATGTTGCTCTTGTCTCCTTTCGTGCCAATGTTCAAGCTGGCCCCACCATTCGATTGCGATGAAGCAGACTTACGGTGTGTACTGCGCCAAATGCGTGTTGTTACGTGCCGAGGTACCCGTACTTGAGTTTGGAGGGCAGTAGTCCAGGGACATCTCCATTCTTTGAGGTCTTCGTCCGCTTTGAACGATGGCAGTCATGTGGCACAGTTGGTACAGAACCACAGTAAGCGTTGCTACTCCTGCCCCCTGCACCGGTGCAAAGTTGTGAAAACAAGGCGGAAAGCAATAACATGTAAACTGGCGGTTATTTAAAAAAACATGACGGACCATTTAGGGCGTTTAGGCCAGATGGGAATAAGGTGAGCTAGCACTTCGGTTTTCATTTCGGTTCTGGCTGAAGGCTCGGTTTTGAAGGTTAAGCATGTTCAGACGAAGATCTGCGAAATCGATCAGGGGGGCCTTAGAGGTAGTGCACTAAAACTGGAGGGCACGCTTAAAGCGTTTGAGGCACTAAATTTTGAGGCTATAAAAAGTTCCTCTGTATGTAAGGCCATCCACAGCCAAGCATTGGATGCAACCGACGCTAAAATATATTTTAATACAGCTCCAAAGAGTCCTTAAATGCTCTTTCTCACGATCGAGACCCATCGCTAGCGCGATAATCTGAGACGTAGAACTGCGGTGACATCACAGCATAGTGACGTGACGTACTATGAACGGCGACGCGCAACATCGACCAGGCGCTGCGTTTGCGACTCAGTGGACGGTCCGCTGATCGGCAAGTATGCCGTTCCTGACGTCCCAGCCGGCACCATGCAGTATCGGCAGCCGAGTGAAACCTTCACATATATGAGAAGATGGCTGTTGTTTCTCTTGTCTACGCCTCCTCTACACAACTAATAATCGAAACGAGCGACTACATTTCACATGTTCACTCTTCGACTCACCCGCACTACGAATAGGCCTAGCGAGTCCGCTGTCGTATGTACGATGTCGGCGATTGTAGAGAGCAAATACAAATACAAGTTTTAGCTTGTACAAATGGCCATCGAGCATAATTTCGACAAAAGTGACCCGAAATCGAGGACTGTTTATATCTTAGGACGCAAATGCATCGAGCCGGAAGCGCCGCTGCTAGTCACTGTGACCCAGCCTGTCGACTAACGCTGCGGGCGCCCGCGGCGGCAGCTAGCAGTCGTCTCCGTCGCTTGAGAGCAACAAATTAAACCATTCCATTTATCGCAAATGGGCGCCGAACATACTTCTAGATAAGCCAATTTAAATTCAAATACTGGGCACTACGTTACAGAGAGTTACAGCGAGTAAGAAACGCCAGGCCTACGCAGTGTCAACATCCTGGTTATGAAGCGTTCCCTACGCTGGCGCTCCCTTTTTCAGGCGATTCTTGCAGAGTTATCGCAATGCGTAAGCACGTAAGCGCACAATCGGCGCAAAAGAGAACAGGCTGTTTAACCTATATATGCAGATATATGCAAACAAAAGTAGCGCCGAGATGCAGTCGTCGTCATGGACGCATTCCTGAGATAGTTACATGCTCGTGCGGTAATTCCTGTACAACTCTCTGGACGCATTCGTTTAGCTAATGCATGGACTGTTTGCTAAACAAGCAGCCGATATCGTAATCAGCAGGCGGCTGCGCGGGCGGAGCGAAGTAAAGATAGAGCGGATATTGGTCGGTACGAACATAGGGACTGTTGGGACTGTGGCATCCCACCGCTGCCACCTCTGTTGGGACTGGGAGTCCGAGCCAGGAAACGGTCGAGGCGACGGTGAGTCAAATGGACTTTATGTACAGTATGCACAAGGGCTTTTACATGATACAAGGGCCAAGAGCACCACGGGCTAGCACAAAGAAGAAGAGCGGCCCCGGCGGCGAGCGTAGCTCCGGCGTGATGGCTCTTCTGCTGCCCGTCTGCTGCTCGGGTTCAGCGCGGCTCCGTTTTTATAGCCGCTGGTAACGGTTACGGCAGCCAGCCGTTCAAATCCTCCAATCACTGGCCACCGTTAAAATTAGACCAATGGTCGAGAGCCGGCAAGCGTCGGAGGAGTTCGCACCGACGGAGAGGAGGAGAGGAGGAAGGGTCCGTGTCGGCGCCGCGGCGTCGGGATGAGTCACGCTGCACGTCGCGACATGTCCGAGAGTCTGGGCCTGCTTTGAGCGCCGGCGGGCGCGCAGCGCTTGTTTTCAGAGAAGCTAGCCAGCGAAATGGGAGCTCCGGCACTACAGCACCACCGCCGCCAGACAATGCGCCACGAAGACGAGCTACTTCCGCGTGGCTCGGATGCGGGGCGCGCTCCTACGCCAGGCACCTCCAAGTTCTCGTCCCGTGTTCAGCCGCAGGTAGCTCCAGGCTCCTTTCCGTGAACAGGTCCCGCTCGTCAGGACAGGATCACTGCTCCGCAGCTTTGTCGCCCAGGTGACTGGATCAGCTACGCTCGGTCCTTCAGAAGAGCTTGCTTCTCAGCATCGGTCGTTGATCGTTCTGCATGTTGCCAAGAACCGACCGACAACAGGCAACACCCAACACGAACAAGTGCCCTCCGTCACCCGTCAAAACACCAGACTTCAAGTCAAAAAAACTCTGCTGGCTATATTTCTGTCCCCTTTTCGCTCCCTCGTCAACAAGAGACACATGTGGGATACAAGAACTCCAAAGTAATTAACTCAAACAAAGTGTCAAACGCATGTAACACACGGAATAAAATGAATGCAAAGCAAATTCGCTCTCTTGAGATCACTCGGCCAGAAGAACACTCAGCTGAGGCCACAAATGAGGACATTAATTTTTCCCGGATCTACGAGCGAACTTAACAGCGGTTCGCGAAGAGACAAAATGTAGGTCACGAGGAGGCGAAGCCAGCCTTGCTTAGAACACACGGCTTAGTGCGTCTACGTTCGCGTTTTCCTCGCTTCTAACGGACGGTAAACGACACCCGCTACAGCGGAAACTAGTGACTCTGCCTCTTTCGCTGTGCTGCACTTTTCTCTCTCTCTCTCTACTACCGTGGTAGCTAACATCTCTGCCTCTTTCGCGGTAGACGCGCTTTTCTTTCTCTCTGTACTTGTTTTTCCAGTTTCTACGGGCGGTACAAACGAGAAAGATTCGCTTTCACTGATTTGCGACTTGTCCCTTTCTTTGCGCTTCGCGCGCCAGCTGCGGCGTTCAACTGCGATTGCGCAAAGCTTCCGGTGGGACCTTTCTCTCGTTCTCTTTGTTCGTGGCAAGTGAGACATTCCCCGAGTGTCTAATTTCTCGCGCACCCGTTTGCCTTTCCGCTCGATGTGCGGTTCGCCTCTACCCAGCCCTTTGATTTTCCGCCTACTGGAGAGCGTTATCCTGACACGCGGCTTTTCATGGCGATAACTGTGCTTGGCCGGGCGCTTAGACAGTTTCTTCTTGGCAGTTTTCCTGACCCTGTCACTGCAGCCTCGTACAATATTTCGCTCTTTGAGCCGTACTCGCGTTTTCCTTGCGCGCGCTTGCCGCTTTCTGTGGGAGCGCGGTTTCTCCCGTGACTGCAGCGGAAAGAGAGAGCCCGCATGAGAGCACGTGCCTTTGCGCGTCTTGCTCTCTCTGTTCTGGCGGCAAGATTCACACTTGTCCCGTTCCTTAATTTTTCGCCTCACGGGCAGCGCTCTCTTGTATCTCAGTTTCCCCCCAAGATACTCTTTCCCGCACGAATTCTTACACGATTTCTTTTTGCAGTTTATTCGACTGCTCAGATCTATGTGCCTCGACACACTTATGCGCTTCGCTTTGCGCGATAGTGATGCCTCGCACCTTTCTCTAGCTCTGGTTCTGACGTTAGTTTCAGGGCTAACCACGTGACTGACTTTACTAGGGTCATTTTGCCGGCGACGTTGGCGCTTCCGATGGTGGCAACCCGTCTCCGCGCGCTTGCCCTTTCTCTCTTTTCGGCGGCGACCGTCTTTCTTATGCCTTCCTTTCATCTTTCGGCGGCACCACTCTTTCTTTTGCCTGCCTTTCATCGTCTTTCGGTGACAGCTCTCTCTCTCGAGCTTGCCTTTACTGTCCTTTCGGCGGCAGCACTGTTTGTCGGTCACCTTGTGGTGATAGCTCACTTTTCGGAACTGGCTGTTACTTTCCTTCCGGTTGCAGCTTTCTTTCTTGTGCTTTCCTATCATTTTCTCCTGAGGAAGCACATGCTGCTTTCGTCGCCTAGGTTCCTGTTCTCTGACAATGTCACTATGATTCTCAGCCGATTCACGTGCGCTACCTAAATCATACCTGTCTTTGGCGCCTTTACTAGCGTCCTCCAAACTGAGTTCTTCCTCGTCAGCCTCTAAGAGTGCACATTCGTCCTCATCTTTCTCGGACGGGCTGACGTCTACAGCCCCCATGTCGTCTGGAAGGTTCTGTTCTCCACTGTCGTCCAGCACCTTAGTTTCTTCAGGCGCAGACGAACCAGTGTTTTCAACTGACATGAGTGATGGTATACAGCTCTCGTCATGCTCCTGACGCGTTTCAGCCAATTTCGGATGAGGGTCGGCTCTGCACTCAGTCGCGGTGTTCTCGCTACTGCAGCTGCTTTCTGGAATATCGCAAAGCTCAGAGCAGTGCGAAAGCACGGGACTCGTTTCGCATTCCTCGCCAGAGACACTAACGCACAACTCAGCGTCCGCAAACTCTACATGCGCCTGCTTCCGTTGATCGTAAGTGTCGGGTTTCTGCATCTCTGCCGAACGCGCTGCACAACACGGTGTGCCGTCCTCATCTACCTCGCTTGCGTCGGCGCAAGCGTTTTCACTAATGTCCAGACGGACGTCCTCTCTGCCCTGTTCGGCAACTTCTGCTTTCGACACGGTAGGAGATCCGCTTTCCGGTAACTCCGCCACAATCTCAATAAGCGCGACCTCTGCGATTTCACCGTCCGATGCTGTGGCTACCTTATCCGATGGTAGAGTGGTTTTCTCAGTTGGCGAATGCGGGGCAATTCCCACTGTTACAGCAGAAGTTACATCTGCCACGTACGGACTACGTTCCTCTGTGCCGCACTGGCAGCTCTGCTCTACAGCGACGCACTCTACCTCTGTGTCACGATCTTCCGACCCTTCAGCATTTTCGAGCCACTCTAAAATGTCGGCTTTAAACTGGTAGGCAAAATCGTTAAACGATGGGGTTAAACGCATCGTTAAACGCAGGTACCTTTGGCGAAGGTCCAGCGGTGACACGTTATATCTCGCCAGTAAGAAGCTTTTCAGCTCATCGTAGTCCGCCAAGCCGTCGTCCAACATGCGCTTGACAACGTCATACGCTTCGCTGGAAAGCAGGGCTACCAACTTCTGTGCCCAACCATACCGCTCAACGCGCTTTCTCTCGCAGACGCGCTCGAACTCCGCCAAATATTTCGCCATATCTTCGGCGATCACGAAGGGCTGCGGCCTGTCTCTCAGCTTCTGACCGTTAGTCTCATGCAGAGCGGACAATGTTTTATATCTCTCGAAATCGAGCTCATGCGCTTCAAGCTCCAGGTCCATCAGTTTCTTAGCGCGGGCATGCCGTTTTATCTCAAGCTGCCTTCGTTTTTCTGCCTCTTCGCGCTCACGGCGTCTCTTGGCCTCCTCGCGCTCACGTTCTGCCTGTTCGCGCTCAAGCTGCTTCTGTTTATCAGCCTCTTCGTGCTCACGGCGCCTTTTGGCCTCCTCGCGCTCACGGCGTTCTGTGATCTCTTCCCAGGCCTCATTGGCTTCCTCAGCCGTTACATTCTCCTTCCGCATGATCTCAAGAATCGCATGCTTTCGTTTTGCGGGGCCCAAATTAATGCCCAACTCTTCACAAATTTCGATGAGTTCCTTCACTTTGAAGTTCTCCATCGTGCACAATAGCCTCTTGTAGTTTGCCCTTTTCTTAGAATTCCCTTGCCGTCTATAGCGCTACTAGTATGACACGCGCAAGTAATTCTTTCCAAAACGCCTCGTTAACTCCCTCTGCACCAGCTTTCGTTTCAAAGCGCTCCGACTTGGCTCGAAACAGCAAAGCTTTCTACAGTGCTACACACAGCCCTACTCTAAACTACAATCACGTGTGCTAGAGCAGTCTGGCGAATTGAGGGGAAAACATCAGGCACTCACCGCGCCGAGGTAGCTGACGCCGGTCGATCCCGCAGCTGTCATCCACTGTTGGGACTGGGGCATCCCACTTCTGCCACCACTGTTGGGACTGAGGCATCCCACCGCTGCCACCACTGTTGGGACTGGTGGTCCGAGCCAGGAAACGGTCGAGGCGACGGTGAGTAAAAGGACGTTTATGTACAGTATGTACAAGGGCTTTTACATGATACAAGGGTCAAGAGCACCACGGGCAGGCACACAGAAGAAGGGCGGCCCCGGCGGCGAGCGTAGCTCCGGCGTGATGGCTCTTCTGTTGCCCGTCTGCTGCTCGGGTTCAGCGCGGCTCCGTTTTTATAGCCGCTGGTAACGGTTACGGCAGCCAGCCGTTCAAATCCTCCAATCACTGGCCACCGTTAAAATTAGACCAATGGTCGAGAGCCGGCAAGCGTCGGAGGAGTTCGCACCGACGGAGAGGAGGAAAGGAGGAAGGGTCCGTGTCGGCGCCGCGGCGTCGGGAATAGTCACGCTGCACGTCGCGACATGTCCGAGAGTCTGGGCCTGCTTTGAGCGCCGGCGGGCGCGCAGCGCTTGTTTTCAGAGAAGCTAGCCAGCGAAATGGGAGCTCCGGCACTACAGGACATATATATTAGGTTGGGGCAACCTAAAAAGAAATAAAAAATAACGAGCCCCTGCCTGCACCACATACGTACAACAGGCTTAATCCAATTCGGAGATAAAAGAATAGGCCCGTGGGCAATGATAATTTTACCACCCGAGGGCGCGGAAAGAGGGTAAAAAAAGGGGGGGGGGATGGAGGATGCTACTGTAGCGACCCACAGCCGGGGGAGCGGGCCCGGGGAGACTCCCCTGATCTCCCCTGGGAGGTAGCGGAAAGGATGGGCGAGATGAGGATGGGATAAAAGGTTGTCAGGAAATGGGTTATGTGATTTGGGATGGGAATGGGGTAGCGAGTTCTTGCTCTGATCCTTCATTAATCTCGACTTGATGGCCTGCCTGGCCAGGGTAGGGAGGGCGTCAAGATTGCCCAATGGTGCGGCCCCGCTCACGGGATGCCCGACCACCCACCAAACGCAAAGGGCCCCGACCGCCGGAGACATGAGAACCTAACTAGGGGTCAGCAGCTAACTGGGGCCCCTCCACAACTACTATGCATAGTATGTTTACGAGAGCAGACGACGGAGAAATTCGTGCGTCACAGCTTGTGGGGCCCGTGTGACCAGGTTTCCCTGACATTGATGTCGTAGCACATCCCAGCGCTCAGAAACCTAAACCGAAATCTCTCAATATAAATTATGCGATGATAACTTATTTACAGCGCATATGTGAATTGCGCAGCGTACGTGTATTACGCGTCTTGAGGCAATACGCAATGTTTGAAACAAAGAACACGTCAACCAAAAGGTTCATGCCTCCACCACTTTAAGCTCGGCTTTAAGGGTATGACGCGACAGCGTAAATGACTTCATCCCCGTGTATGCGGCATTGCTAATTCTCCATTGCATATTGATAGATCTCGGGGAGTCCTTATACCGCTGCTTGCACATTGCTGCCGCGGTTAAACTATGCACTGCTGCTCTGCAATGACACGGGCTGCCACCGGTGAGGCTTGTGAGACCAAGGCAGTCTGAGGCGAAAGCACTGAGTGGAGGTCTTAGTGTTAGGGCAGTAAAATAGCAGTTATTGTGAGATTGGCAATTATGTGCACTTAACTGTTCATTAACATCACCTACAAAAATAAGTTCACTGCAAGACCATAGCCTCGCCCAACGACCTAGCTCCAGTTATTCCAGTTTCGTAGTGGTGTCGGATACCTCATTCAAAGAAATTTTCTAGTTAAGAAGTGAGAGAGACAAAAACCTACAATAAGTTGAGAAAAAACGGCCGCTTCCTTCAGAATCTCATAAATGCTGCGCTGCTTAGTTGTACACGGACAAAGAAGCTGGACAAACGCTGAGGTTAAGCGCAATCTACCAAATGAAGTTTGTGGGCAATTCCTCTGCGCGGGGGCGCACAGGCAGTCACTCGAGGCAGGACTTTGTACAAAGGGTTTATTCTCACATCAGGGGGGCCGGTCGTCGTCGTGGCAGCTGGGTTAGGTGGTCCGTTTGCAGGGCTGGTCCAAGAGCGAGAGGCCGCGAGCCTCTCCGGTCTCGCCTTATAAAGGCTTTCTCCCAGCCTCTCTCCCCCCGCCCCACCACTCGGGAAGAAGGGGTCCGAGACTACCGGCGGTGAGCGGCGAGAGATTTGACTTGTCCGCGAGCAGACCCTACATCTCCCCCCCCCCCCTCAAACGTCCGTCCCGGGGTCCGCCAGTAGGCGTTCGACGACCTCCGGGTCCGGGTCCATAAAGTCGTCGCAGGGGGGAGGGGTGCTCGCCGGGGGGCCGCTCACCGCTGGCTGGACGGGCTCCTCACGAGCCGCCTGGGGAGCGAGGCGCCTGGCTCCGCTGGGGGCCCTGCCGGCAGCGCCCTCCAAAGCTCCTCGGCCGCCGGGGACAGCAGGTCTCTCTCCTCCAGGGTCAGGCCGCGGAAAGGCAGCGCCACTTCCTGGAGGTCACCGCCGCGAAGGGGCTGCGCCTGGTCCCGCCACCTGGACCACGCGCAGTAAGAGATGGCCGCTCCGTTGGCGACCGTGGTCCAGGTGGCCACGTGCCGCAGGACCCTGGGCCGCTTGGGTTGCGGCTGCTCGGCGGCCGAAGCGCCGGCTGTGTGCTGAGGGGGGCCCTGCGCCTGGTCGTCTCTGGCCCTCTTGCGTTGGCCTGCACCACTGGGAGGTGCTCTCCAGTGGTTAGGCATGTGGTTTGGCGGGCGGTGGGGGCCACCGCGGCCGTGGAACCTGCGCCACTCGCGCGGCTCCTGCCGCCAGCCGGGTGGCGCGCCTTGATGGCGGCCACCGTTCGACGGTGGTCTGCCTTGCCTTCTGGAGTCCGAGCCACGGGCGTCGGTCCGCTGGAGCTTCCTAGAAGACATACTGAGAGGGCGAGAGCACTGCGAGTGATAATTGATCGAGAGACACGGGTGCTACCTGGTCCTCAGGTTGTAGCGTCGGTTGCAAACCGCACCGCTACCTGCTCGTCCTCCCGGGGGTGAGATCGCCGCATCGCGCTGATTTCCCACCGCTTCGCAGCCATCGTCCTTGCGAAGGTTTGGTTTGGTTTGGTTTATGGGGTTTAACGTCCCAAAGCGACTAAGGCTATGAGAGACGCCGTAGTGGAGGGCTCCGGAAATTTCGACCACCTGGGGTTCTTTAACGTGCACTGACATCGCACAGTACACGGGCCTCTAGAATTTCTCCTCCAAAGAAATTCTAGCCGCCGCGGCCGGGATCGAACCCGCGTCTTTTGGGTCAGCAGCCGAGCACCATAGCCGCTGAGCCACCGCGGCGGCCGTCCTTGCGAAGGTGGAAAACCTTTAAATCAGCGACATGCACCGGACCGGCGGTTTCGCCGTTTGTCAACAACCGCAACTGGTAGGTGAGCGGCGTAGTCCGTGCCGTAACTTCGTACGGCCCAGCCCACTTGTGCGCTAGCGACGCGGCGAAACCGCGCGCTGCGTTACTAAGTGGGTGCGTTCTCTTGAGTACTAAGTCGCCCGTGTTGAAAACGACGTGACGGCGACCTTTGTTGTACTGATCCGCCTGCTCCATGCGCGCCACATCGATGTTTTCGCGGGCTGCTCGCTGCGCTGCCTCCAGGCGCTCCCGGAGCCTTGCCGCGTACTGCGAAAGCGGAGGGGGCGCAGGCCCCGCCGCGTCGAGTAGGGCATTCTCTAGCGGAAAAGCGATCTCTCTCCCAAAATTCAAGTAAGCGGGTGTAATACCCACTGACCTGTTCACGGTTGTCCTTGTAGCGAACGCCAGTTCGGACAGCCGCGCGTCCCAATCTCTGTGCTGCTCGGTCGTCGCGACCAGCATGCTCTTCAGATTTCGATTCACCCGCTCGGTTATGTTGCTCTGAGCGTGGTAGGGACTCGTTCTCCTGTGGCGGATTTGAAGCGCCCGACAGGAGTCTACAAAGACTTTGCTTGTGAAATACGAAGCATTGTCTGTAATCAGGTCGGAAGGGAAACCGAAACGAGTGAAAATCTCCAACAGTTTTTCCCAAATTCGTTCCGACACAAGCTTCCTAAGGGGGAAAACCTCAACCCACTTGGAATAGTGGTCCGTTATTACCAGGATGAATTGGTTTCCGCGCGCGGACCGAGGGAGGGGTCCCATGATATCGCACGCGACCACTTGCCACGGGTAGTTGCTAACTACAGCCTTCATCATGCCAGCGGGCTTGCCCGCCCGAGGCTTGGCTACCTGGCATACCGGGCAGGTACGGGCGTATCCCAGCACATCCTTTCTCATGCCTGGCCAGGTCGCGACACGGCATAACTTGTCGTAAGTCTTACTGCCGCTGCCATGGCCTGCCAGCGCTGAGTCATGGAAGTACTGCAGGAACCGTTTCCGCAACCTTCTCGGGACCACGACTCGGAAAGGGGATGCTATCGCCGCTTCCTCGTCAAGTTGGGGAATATAGCGGAGCAGCAAGCCATCATCGCCCAGCAGATACGCGTCGTACTTGCCCTCAGCGTTCCCGGTGCAAGCTGCGCTGCTCGCAAGCTCCTTCAGCACCCGCTGGCAAAGACCGTCTGCTTTCTGGGCCTCGATCAGCTCTTCTCTACTGACCGCTACTCCCCAAGACAGATTTCTTTCTGCCTCGCTCCTAGGCAGGCGAGCGGTCGCCGCCACGAGCTGCTGTGTTTCCCTTCCGTCACAGCACCGTGCGGGACCTTTGTCCGTCTCCTCTCTCTCCAAACCGGGCGCGACACTCTCGTCCGCCCTCTCCTCCTCTTCAACAGCGGTGACGCCGCTTTTTACAAAGCTGGGCTGCGCCTCTGAAGCGCTTTCGCCAGCATTCCATGGTGCGCGCGATAAAGCATCGGCCACCTTGTTCAAGCTGCCCCGGCGGTACTCGATGGCGTACGCGTAACGTTGCAACGTCAGCGCCCATCTCGCGAGTCTGCCTGCGGGGTTCTTTAGCCTCTTTAACCAAGACAATGCCTGATGATCTGTCTGCACGGTGAAGACCGCTCCGTCTAGGTACATGTCGAACTTCGACAATGCGAACATGATCGCCAGGCATTCTTTTTCGGTCACGGAGTAATTCCGCTCCGCCGATGTGAGCGTGCGACTAGCGAACGCGACAGGGCGCAGTTTGCCCTCGTGTTCCTGCAACAAAACAGCTCCAACACCGTAGTCACTAGCGTCTGTCTGCAAGACAAACTGCTTGTTCAGGTCGGGAAGGCGCAGACTAGCGGTATTCGCTATCGCGCGAGCCAAGGCAACAAATGCGTCACTCTGTTCCTTGCCCCAGACCCACTTCGAGCCTTTACGCAACAGCAGGTTCAGCGGCCTTGCAAGCTCCGAACAGCGCGGGATGAATTGCCTGTAGAACGCAACCATCCCCAAAAACCTCTGCAAGCTTTTCACATCCATGGGGCAGGGGTAGTTCAGAATTGCCTGCAGTTTGTCATCATTCGGTCTCAGTGTGCCATCATCCACGACAAAGCCCAAGAGGTTCACTCTCTTCGATGCCAACTGCACTTTCTTTGGATTTATGGTTAGACCGGCACGTCTCATTCTATCGAGAACGGAATTCAGGTGAATGAGGTGCTCCTCGAACGACTGTGAGAATATCACAACGTCGTCGAGGTACGCCATGGCGTAGTTGAACCTTGCATCGCCCAGCACGATGTCCATCAGTCGCATGAACGTGCTCGGGGCGTTAGACAAACCAAACGGGAGTCGAGTAAATTCGAAGAGCCCGCGGTGGCAGGTGAATGCGGTTTTCTCAATGTCACCTTCGGTCACCTCAATCTGCAGGTACCCTCTGCTTGCATCTAGGACTGTGAAGAACCTCGCGTTCCCTAACGCGTACATCACAGCCTCGATCGACTGAAAAGGGTACGCAACCGTAGGCGTCAGTGAGTTGAGCTTACGATAATCAACACACAGCCTGACCGATCCATCTTTCTTCGGCGCTAGAACCACTGGTGACGCCCAGGGACTTTGTGAGGGTCTCACCGCACCGGTATCAATCATCTCGTCAAGGGCACAGTCGAGAAGCTGCCTCTTATGCGCACTTAACGGCCTCGGGTTACACCTGAAAGGGCGCGTATCACCCGTCTGAATCTCGTGCTGAAGCAGGTCGGTTCTGCCCGGTTTCTCCGTGAAGCAATCCGAAAACGGGAGTAAAGTTTCCGCGAGCCTTCGGCGCTGACTACTGGGTCCTGAGAAAGACGCAATAATCGCTTCTAACGGGCCACCGTCTCTCAGCGTCTCGAGGGAGCTCACCTGCCTTTCTGTCGCACAGGTGTGGACAACCACCTTTTGTGCAGGACAGCCGGGCAAGGATGCGCTTTCGAAGGGGATGAGGGGGGCGAGCTGGCTGTAACGATAGCCATTCTCCCCCATGTCGAGCACAATGCCTTCGCTCGAGAGAAAATCCCTTCCCAGAATTACTGGTATCGACAAGCCAGGCAGATAGACGAAGCGATGTCTCCGCTTTCTGCCGTCAAAGCGCATCGTAAGACGCACTGCTCCCTTTGCCTTTGCCGCCCCAGCTGCTAAGCTTAACGGGGTTTCGGCCGGTCTGACACGGATGTTACCTATCCGGCAGGCCTCGTACACCTCGTCACCGACCAGTGACAGCGTTGAGCCCGTGTCTACGAGTGCAGAGTAGCATCGACCCGCTAACTGCACTAGCATAAAAGGGCTTGAGCGTGGAACGACTCCCTGAGCTCTACAGGCGAGCGGGACAAAGGCCTCCCCGTCGCCGGCGCGGGAGTTCTTTTCCTGACTAGCGCCTTGACAACCATGAAATTCTCCCGCTGACGGTGAAAGGCCGCTGCCACCAGACATCACCGCCAGCGCCTGGCGTTTCCCTGCATACGCCTAGCTTGGCATTCGCGTGCCACGTGGCCGGGCTGGTTGCAATTCCAGCAAAGCCGGTCATTCACCCGCCGCGTAGACGGAGGACCCCTCGTTCCACGAAGCGGTTGGGGACGGCTCTCCCCTTTCTCCGCGCATTCCTGACGCTCGCTCCGCGCGTGGCCTGTGAGACCGGCACGTCGCCGCTGCTCGAATGCGTACGGGTCAAGCGCGCGAGGGACAACAGGGGGTTCCGCCTGCCTTTCCACGGCCATTACCTCGGCGCGCCGAGCCCTCATCGCGCATTCTCGGCCTCCATCCCATGCGCATCCCGGTTCTAGCGATTCGGCCGGCGTGGGGGGCGGCTGGTAGCGCAGTTCGGCGAGTAAATCCGCCTGCACGGTCTTGGCCTCCTGCGCTAGGGCCTCGAGGTTTGTAAAACTGCGGCCCCGCAGATACGGCTTGAAGCGTGGATGGCACTGCCTGATCACACGCGCAACCTGATCTCGGTCGGTTGCTGTCGGATCTGCCCTCTTGTACAGCTCTTGCATTGCGCGTACGTACTCGAGGAGGCTTTCCTCTGGGTGTTGGGTGCGCAACGCGAGCTCATCCAGCATCCGGCGCTCATAATCAGGCGGCAAGAACTCGGCGCGGAAACGGTCTTTGAAGTCCGCCAGCGACTGGAAAGTCGGCTGGCAGCGCCTCCATCGCGCCGCTCTCGACGAGTGCTACAGGCAGGACCTGCCCTAGCATTACGTCATCTGGGGCGCCCAGAGCCGTCTGGTAGTCCTCGAGTTGTTGCAAAAACTCGTGGACTGATTTCGCGTCCGTGTACCCGGAAAAGGAGGGGACCTCCATATTTATCCGCGGGCGCGATGCTGTCGCCGATGCTACCGATGCTGCGGCCTGGTTGGCGCCAGCCACCGAACCGAGCTGACGGGCTAATGCGGCAAACATCTCAGTCACCTGCCCCATTACGGCCGCCGCGTCGGCCGTCTCACTACCGGCTGCCCCGCCATCCAAAGCCGTGGCTGAAACATCCTTTCTGGGAGGCATAGTTCGCGCTAACTGTCCGGCCGCACCGGCTAACTGCTCATGGCAACAAGAACAATCACATACACAACAATCTATCTACAAACACGCGGAAATACACAACACAAAACGCCCGAAAACTACATAAATAACACAAAACCCCTAACAAATTTACAACACTACACAAGTCGCTACCCCGCGAACATTCCGCCTGACCCGCTCCTTAACCCTATCGGTCCGGCGTGGCCCCGAACAAAGAGGGCCTGCCACGAGTCTGGCTGCACGTCCCAAAATCGGCAGAGAAATCGTCCACAAGGTGTTAATTAAAGCCGCACGCTGGGCGCCATTATTTGTGGGCAATTCCTCTGCGCGGGGGCGCACAGGCAGTCACTCGAGGCAGGACTTTGTACAAAGGGTTTATTCTCACATCAGGGGGGCCGGTCGTCGTCGTGGCAGCTGGGTCAGGTGGTCCGTTTGCAGGGCTGGTCCAAGAGCGAGAGGCCGCGAGCCTCTCCGGTCTCGCCTTATAAAGGCTTTCTCCCAGCCTCTCTCCCCCCGCCCCACCACTCAGGAAGAAGGGGTCCGAGACTACCGGCGGTGAGCGGCGCGAGATTTGACTTGCCCGCGAGCAGACCCTACAAGTTTTATTCCTTGGAATAGGAAAAAGGAAACACCAGCTCACGACGTAATCAGAGGATTGTGAATACACATAAAACATAACAGTTCACTGTAACAGCAAGAAGAACTATGGAATGAAACCATGACCACAAGAACATATGAAAATAAACACTTTACCTAAGCCCGGGATGAAATCGCACTCAACCCCCCCCCCCCCCCCCCCCCCCGCGCCGCGCATCTAACAGACACGCGCGGGTGAACCTCATGCAAGTATTTTGTCTCTCCGCAACATATCTATTTCCCTGCAGGAAAGGGCTACGGAAGGGGCGCTAACGTAATCGCCTTCTTTGCCAGAAACCATCCGAAAGGCCTCAGTTACCTCGCGCTTTTTCTTTTCTGTTGCCCGCGCCAAAATAACCGTGTTTTGGAAATGTGGGCTGCACTCGTGTTTCAGGCAATAGTTCGCCAAGTTTTCTGCACCCTGCAGGGAGCGACATTTCCTCCTGTGCTCCAAAAGCCCTTCATTAAGGCATCGCCCAGTTTGCCCCACGTATGACTTGCCACGTAGTTTGCCACGTAGCACTTTTCCTATTCCAAGGAATAAAACTTCAGTTGGTAGATTGCGCTTAACCTCAGCGTTTGCCCCAGTTTCTTTGTCCGTGTACAACTAAGCAGCGCAGCATTTATGAGAAGATGTTCCAATTAGCTCAGTCCCAAGCACGTCTTAACCTTTCAGAAGCCCTCCGACCTGTTAATACTTCGCGATATGTTGTCTTTTGGGGACCTCGGTAACAGCCTTTCCAGACCGGTGTTTTTAAAGAGCCCGATTATTACCGCACAACTCGCTCACGTATGACTCCCTCCCTCGCATATGACTCTCCGACATAAGTGGAAGAATACCAATGCATAATTTTTTTATGTAAAGATATTTCTCATTATTTCACAGCTTTGCTTGTCCATCTACTAAGATAAAACACTTTTCATATATCGCTATCCATTTTCCGGATCTTTTTTATTTATTTACAATACTGTAAGCCCTTTGCGGGCTGTTAACAGGCTCGGGAAGAAAATACAGAAGAAAGGCACCTTATGCAGAACGATGGCAGATTATACAGAAGAAATGCACATTACGATAAGAAGCGCATTTTTCTCGAAATTTCCGTCTGTATTGGTATCGTGGAAAACGCGCGGATCCAGGCTGTTAAACTCACCAATGGTTTTCGGGAGGAACGAGTTTTTGAAGATGTCAGTTCTAGATGTGTACGGCAAAATGGCGAATGGGTGGTTAGTACGAGATGCCGGGGGGTGGTTGGTGGGCGCATATAAAAAGTAGTGTCGAAATTAATTTTGTTTTCACGTAGAACGTAAAGAAACTTGAGACGGGCTATTTTTCTACGAGTGGCTAGTTCGGGAAGTTGAGCTTAGGTTGGTAGAGCTGTAACTCACTGCGTTTTGCGGTAAGCGGAGTATATGAATTAAAGCCAACCTTTGCACTTTCTCGAGTTTATTGATTTCTTTTGGCATTGAGAGTCCCCTATTATGCTTGCATACTCTTTGGTCTCACTATACTCTTATATACTTGGAAGCACACTCCTCGTGTTGCATGCCTTAGTTTGACTTTTAGAAAGCCGAATTTTTGTCTTGCTAAGCCACGTATATGATCGATGTGTTCACACCAATGTGACGCAAAGTTTCAGTAATTCGGTAATGTAATGTAAAATTCCACTAACTAGGACGCTAAATATTTTAGTTTACGACATTTCAGTGTATAGGAATGCTGTTACTACTATGTGAGAAATCTAGCGGCAATTTTTTGAGTTACACTCATGGCGACATTTTTTTTGTTGGGATTAATGGGAAAAGCGATTAATGTCCCATTTCATACACCAGTGACAGATATTTCTCAAACTCTGATTTAGCAACGCTTGATCGTCTGCATTTCTCACATGACATTACAAGAGATAATCCGCACTTCCACATGACTGTCTATGTCAGCTGCAATGTCGCTGATGTAAAGAGAAAACAATAACGGGCCCAGAATGGAGCCCTGAGGAACCACGGAAGAGTCATGCGAAGTCATGAGCGTTCACCGGCGATTTGAACATATTGTTTCCTATTAGAAAGATAAGCCCGAACTGTATTACCCGAATTGAAGACTGTGGGAATCCTGGCTTTCCGCCGTCGCCTTTGCGCGGCTGTGCCGGCCTCCCGCGTTGTTTCTCCTCTTTCCCTTGCTCCCGCCTCAGGCGGTGGAGAGGCGGCTGGGTGACTAATCACTGTCATTTAGCCACAGCTCCGCCCCGGCTCCCCAAGGGCATTTGCCATTGGCGCCTTTTGGCGGGAATTCGGGACCCGCTTTGGGGCGGCCGCGCGCCGAGCGACCGTCCGAGCGGGGCCCAGAGAGAGAGATCCCTCCGAGACAGCGTAAGGTGCGTACGTTAGTTTGTCCCTGCCGGCCTTTGCCGCTCGGACCAGTGCATATACTCGAGCTCGCCCGCACGTGTCCTCTGACCTGCAGCGGCTCGAGCCTGTCCAGCGGGGTCCAGCGACCTCCGACAGGAGTACCTTGCGTTGTTTGCCCACTCTCTCTCGCAACCGGCCCAACGGTCGACACGAGAGAGAGATCACAGCACTGCCGCAGGGACATTCTCCTGCAGCGGCGCGCATTACTCGGGTCGCTTCGTGCGCGCAGCGGAGCCTTGCTCCTCGCGCGCCCCCGGGACGGGGTGACTATTGAGTGTGTGTGTATCTGCTGGAGGACGATGTGAATAAACGTCTCCTTTGTGAACTTGGAGGCCTATTTCTTTGCGGCGAATCGCTCTCCTCCCTGCGGAGGTTGAGTGCACCGCATCGGTGTCCCAGTGTGTGTGTGGTGACGGCTGATCGGGGCCCTTGGCTCGCGCGAAGCTCGAACCCGCGGTGGATGGTGGCCTGTGTCCACGTAGAAACCCACAACTGGCGCCCAACGTGCTAGGTCATTGGCGATTACGCCTTTGATGGCACATTAGCCAAGCTGGTCGCCTTGCCGATCACGCTTGCGCACCATGTCTACCACCCCCAGCGGGGCACTCGGCAGCTACATGTCGGCTCCCTACGGAGTTGTAGCGTCGTTTGATCCGCTGGCTGCTGTTCCTTCGAATAGCCAGACACCGTGGTTGGCCGCGGCCCCCATTGGGGTTTACTGCGGCACAGCCCAAAATGTCGACCACGCGGCTCCCATTGGAGCTGTACCGGGAGCACCCTGCGGTGCATTCGCTGGTCACATGCCTCAGCTGTGCAAGCTTTCCGCCCAGTGCGAAAGCAGTTCGTGTCACGCTGCCGCAACCGGCAGTTTCGAACAGCAGCAGCCGTGCCCCGCGAGCAGTCAATTCTGCTCTGGGAACGGCGAGGCGCTGGCCCGGTTCCCTGTGGAAACCGCGCCGCTCATCGAACTAGGAGCCTTGCCTCCCTCGTTCGTGCAGCCCGCCCAAACCTTCACTGAGGCCGGGGTGCAGGCGCTGCTAGCCAGTGCTGCCCAGATGATCCAGTCGCTGTCAGGGGCTGTTGGGACACTTTTGGCCACGCCGAAGTTGTCTCACCCCGCGGTCAAGTTGCCCATGCCAACATACCGCGGGTATGATGACCTACTCAGTGCCAGGGATTTCCTTGAGTCCCTCACCCATTATCAGAGAACTATGGGTCTCACTGAGCAGGTGGTGCTTGCACACATCATCCCCGCAGCGCTGACTGACACGGCAGCTCGGTGGCATCGGCTTTCCGGCCACCGGGCAGCGACTCTCGAGGAGTTCCGTGCAGCATTCCTGCGCGAATTCCTGCCCGCTGACTACGAGCGTAGGATGCGGCGAGAGCTGGAGCTCCGTACTCAGGCTCCGGATGAGTCGCTGCAAGAGTATGTTCGTGCGATGGAAGACCTTTTCTCTATCGCCGAGCCCAGAGCCTCGAACGAGGAGCGTGTCGAAAGGACGATCAGGCAGGCACATCCGACCTTTTCGGCTTACCTGCGCGGCGGCCGATTCCGAGATTTGGAGGAGCTGACCGCCGAAGCAAAGCGCATTCAAGGCGACATTCTCGCCGCGCGCGCCTATCGTCCGCCACCGCCGGCAAGCGAGGCCCTTGAGCCACGCTGTGCATGGAGAGGGGTCTTGCCCTTACCCAACCGGCGACCACCCGCACAACCTGCCTTTGCAGTTGTTAGCGGGCAAAACGAGGCATGGGAGTTGAGCGACAGAGCTCTCGATCCCTACTCGTACGGGAGACGAGCCGCCTGCGCTGCACCGTTTTCTGAAGCGCGTGCTGAGGGGCGCCAAGCGCTCCAACGCCCAGCGGAGGGGGAAACCCGACTCGGCCGACCCTTTGGTCGTGCAGCGGGCGGACCCAGGCAGGGAGAGGCGCCATTGCCCCGCGGCCAAGCTCGCGGCGGGGTGCGCTGTTACCGCTGCCAAGAGAGGGGCCACTTAGCAAGAGTATGCACCGTAGCCAGGCCTCCTGCGAGGCAGGGAAACGGCGGCGGGGGTCGGTCGTAAAGGAACCACCGGCCCAATCTCTGCTAATTCCCTCTGCGTACAGAGCAAGCTGCCTTGCTAATGCGCACGCGCCGTTTATTCCGGTTACCATTGCTGGCCGCGAATTTTCGGCGTTACTGGATACGGGAGCCAGCGCTTCCTTGTTCGGTGAAGAGGTGTTGTCCCACTTGCAGAAGCACTCTGTGCGCTTGCGGGACTGCCGTACGGCATTCAACCTTGCGAAAGGCGTAGCCCATTCGGCTGGCGCCGCGAGGCTGACTGTCAGGTGGGGAGAGCGGACGAGACGCACGCGTTTCATCCATCTCCCAGGGCTCAGTGTACCCATGATTCTCGGACGGGACTTTCTCCTGAAAACCGGGATCGTGGTGGACATTGCGAATGGCGGCTATCGCGACGGACCATTTTCCCAGCTTAAGCCGTTCATCAGCCCACCGGCGTCAGTATCTGCCTGCGCAGTGAAGGCGTTCGGAGAGTGCCACGCTCAGCGGACAGGGCCACGCCCTTGTGTCGAGCGTTCCGTCGTTCAGCTTCCCCATTAGGACCGAGCGGCGCGGCACAACCAGGCACCACATCCGCTGGCCGCCTGTGCGGTAACATTGGATGACACACAGAAGGCTCGTTTGACAGCGATATTGCGTCAGTACGACGAGCTCTTCACGGATCAACCTGGCTGTACCACTTTAGTGAGCCACAAGATCCACACTGGAGACGCGCTTCCTTTGAAGTGCAACCCTAGACCCGTCAGCCTTGCGAAAAGGCAGGTGATTGATGGGTTGCTGGATGAGATGCTGTCGGCGGACATTATCCGCCGCTCGCCCAGCGCCTGGGCGTCTCCGGTGGTGTTGGTGCCTAAGAAAGATGGCAGCCACCGTTTGTGTGTGGATTATCGCCGTCTGAATGCGCTGACTCGCAAGGATGCCGATCCGCTCCCGACGATCAGCTCAATCGTAGGAAACCTGGGCAGCGCGCGGTACTTTTCCACGCTAGATGCCTCCAAAGGTTACCTACAGGTCCAGATGGCTGACACTGACCGGTCTAAGACCGCGTTCACGTGTCACAGAGGGCTGTTTGAGTTCACTCGTATGCCCTTTGGCCTCTGCAATGGTCCTGCGACTTTTCAGAGGCTCATGGACCGCGTCCTGGGGGAAGCGAAATGGTCCCACGCCATGTGCTACCTGGACGATATCGTGATTTATTCACGAACCCTCGATGAGCACTTAGGCCACATTGCCGACGTGCTCGAGAGGGTACGGGCTGCTGGGATGACTTTGAATCCTGCGAAAGCCCAAATAGCGCGGACCCGGGTTCAGTTACTAGGATTCACGCTGGGCGAGGGCTCCATTGAGCCTGATGCGGAGAAACTTCAAGCCATACTCGAATTTCCCGCGCCCAAGGACGTACGCGGCCTCCGCCGCTTTCTGGGAATGGCCAATTTTTATCGGTCGTTCATCCCGTCCTGTGCCCGCGTGCAGGCACCCTTGACCAAGCTCTTGGGAAAGGCTGCAGCGTGGCGATGGGGGCCCGAGCAAGAGCGATTCTTTCGCCTCCTGTCTAGTGCCATTGCCGAGACAGCGCAGCTCAGGCTACCCGACCGGACCAGACAGTTCGTAGTCCAGACTGACGCGAGCGATCTGGGTTTAGGAGCAGTTCTCCTACAGGAATTCGATGGCGTGCTGCAACCGCTGGCCTTTGCCAGCCGCTCCTTGCTGCCCTCGGAGAGGAATTATTCCGTGACCGAGAAGGAGTGCCTCGCCATCGTGTTTGCACTGCGCAAATTTGACGTCTACCTTGATGGAACGCAATTCGTGGTGCAGACAGACCACAGTGCGCTCAGCTGGCTGATGCGGCTCCGCGAGCCTGCGGGTCGGCTGGCGCGCTGGGCTCTCCTGATACAGCATTACGACTTTTCGGTGCAGCATCGAAAGGGGAGCACAAACGTGGTAGCTGACGCGCTATCCCGTGCCCCACTCGCCAGCGGCGCCTTGACGCCTGTAGGCGGAGGGGGCGAAACAGCGGACGAGCCACCGGGCGGCAAGGAGGGGGAGCCCGGAAACGGGTTAACCCATTCCGCTAACCAGGCAAGCAGCGCTTCGCAAAGCGGACGAGAGGCAAAGCTCTTCGTGAGCGCCTCGGAGTTGCCGACGCGAACGGAAATTTTGGCTGCAAACCTAAGTGGGGACGAGACCAGGCTCCCCTCTGGGATGACTGGAATCGTTTTCAGTCGTAAAGAGCTACTGAATGCCCAGCAAAATGACCCCTATTGTCGCGAGGTGAGCGACGGTCTCCGGGAGACGGAGCGCCGTGACGCTACTGGTATTGTAGCGGGCGCAGGAGGTCAGAAGCCAGCGTGTGTCGCGGCGAACCCCGGGGATTCATATTTGCTGGACAATGACGGGCTCGTGCTGAAGTACATAGCCACCGATGACGAGTCCATCGACCCGTTTAAGCTGGTTATCCCCAAAAGTCTGAGAGGCGCACTGTTGAGATTCTCTCATGACGAACCACTGGCCGGCCATCTGAGTGGCTCCAAAATTTTTGCAAAACTGAGTCAATCGGTGACGTGGCCCGGCATGAAGCGTGACATTTTCCGCTATTGCCGTTCCTGCCATGTCTGTCAAGCGGTGAAGTCACGGGGCGGCAAGCCGCCTGGAATGATGAAACCAATTGACAGTGTGCGTCCGTGGCAGATGGCCAGCTGCGATTTGATGGGGCCTTTCCCCAGGAGCAAGCAGGGGTTCATTTACCTCATGGTAGTCGCTGACCACTTTTCCAAATGGGTTGAGTTGCACCCCCTTCGGAAAGTGTCAGCACGAGCGGTGCTGGATAAACTCCAGGAAGTGTTCTGTCGGTTCGGCTTTCCGGAAAGACTGATTACGGACAATGCGTCCTATTTCACCGCTCGGGTGTTCGGTAACACGTGCCGTTCCCTCGGAATCGAGCACTACACCACTTCACCCTACCACCCTCAGTCCAATTTGACCGAGCGAATCAACCGAACGCTCAAGCCAATGCTTGCGGCCTTTGCCGAGTGTCAAAAGGATTGGGCAGACCATTTGAGCGAGTTTGCGTTCGCCATCCGAACAGCTGAGAATCGCTCAACTGGTTTCTCTCCCGCCTTCCTCAATTTCGGGAGGGAGCTGGCCAATCCGATGTCAAACGTCGTGCAGAACCAGCTCGGGGATGAGCAGACGCGGGCAGACTGCTCTGCTTATGCGTCGACGCTTCGGGACCGGATTGGTCGGGCTCTCAACAGAGCAAGGCAGAGTTTGGCGGCAGCCAGAGCCCAACAGAAGGCTCAATATGACCGCAAGCACCGCCGCCTGACTTTTCAGGTGGGTGATCTTGTCCTGAAGCGCAACCACGTTCTTAGCGATGCGAGCAAGGGGTTCTCAGCCTCGCTCGCTCCTAAGTGGCTTGGTCCGTACCGAGTGGTCCGAGTCTGGTCGCCACTCGCGTACCTGCTGGAGGATCCCCTTACGGGGAAAACCAGCCGTGCCCACATCGCAGACCTGAAGGCCTACGCGTCACGGTCTGACGAGCTTGCGCCGGTACCCATTGGTATCAAAGGCAAGCGCAAAGGCCCAACTGGTGCTGCGGAACGCAAGCGCACGGAGCACCGTTACAATCTGAGGCGACGGTCACCGGTGTGATTGATGCCGGACGGCGGACTTTTCCGCAACCGAAGGCACGCAGCCTCAGCTAGCTGGCGAGCTTTCTCGTCAGGCCCTACCCAGGCGAAGCACGGTGTGTTATTTTTTTGTTGTTTTTGCAGCATGCTCAGTTCCAGCCTTGTGTGTTTATCTGTTTATTTATTTTTTTTGTTTTAGTCAGTTTTCTAGCCACTTTCGTTTCCTGCTTGCTCGTCTGTTTTTTTTGTTCTAACGTACCGAGATGTACATAGGCAAACTTCAGCCCGCTCGTGCTTGCTCTTATCTTCTAGAAGGAATAGATTGGGTGTCGTTTGTACAGCGCGCCTTTTCTCATTTCCGGCCCGACTGTGGGTGGTTGGCCCGTTAAGGAGCCGTGTGTCGCGGTGCGCGAGTTTTGTGCGGCCCGTATGGAGGGGAAGTTGGCGGGGCGTTTGGGGCGATGGGGGCCGGAAAGTGCACCCTTTGACCCTCGCCGCGGCGCCTCTGGACGCTTCTGATGAGGGGAATCGTTGTCGCCGACCAGCGTCCGCGTACGTGCCGGTGTATGCGTGTTTGTGGCTGTGGCTGTGTGCGCGCGTAACCATGAGCCAAGGCGACGCCTGTGAGTTGTGCCGCTGTGCTTCTGCGTGAGCGCGAGGATGAGAAGGACCCCTCGCTGTGGCCAAGGTTACACATCAGGACGCCGCCGAACGTCCGCGCCCGTTTGAGCCGGCGTGAAGGGGGTGCACTAACTGTCTTGTGCCCGAACGTGATGTCGTGCCCAAGGGCGTGAGGTTAGTGCTCTGCCGCGGCCCCGTCGTCATCAACGGAAAGAAGACCGCCATCAGTCGTCAGCCCTCCCAACCCGTTCAACTTGAAGTCTGCGAGCGGTGAGTCGCCGACAGGCCCACTGGGCCGCGCCATCGAACTTTGAGGATGGCATCCACCTGCCACATAGCTGTACAGTTGAATTCACATCTTCTTGTGTACCGTGTATATAATCTGCAAGCTGTTCTGATTTACTGAAGCGTATGGCAGTGTTTGTTTGTTTGCCTTGTTTTTCTTTTGTTTTCTCACGTTGTTCTGGCTGGAACTGAAGTGTAGCTAGTTTTTTTTGTGTATTCATTTCTTTATTTTGGAACTGAAGTGTAGCTTTTTTTTGTGTATTGATTTCTTTATTTTGGCCGCGTGCTTTGCCGATGGGTAGGAGGGCATTTAAGGAGAGGGGGATGTGGGAATCCTGGCTTTCCGCCGTCGCCTTTGCGCGGCTGTGCCGGCCTCCCGCGTTGTTTCTCCTCTTTCCCTTGCTCCCGCCTCAGGCGGTGGAGAGGCGGCTGGGTGACTAATCACTGTCATTTAGCCACAGCTCCGCCCCGGCTCCCCAAGGGCCTTTGCCATTGGCGCCTTTTGGCGGGAATTCGGGACCCGCTTTGGTGTGGCCGCGCGCCGCGCGACCGTCCGAGCGGGGCCCAGAGAGAGCGATCCCTCTGAGACAGCGTAATGTGCGTACGTTACTGTTTGTCCCTGCCGGCCTTTGCCGCTCGGACCAGTGCATATACTCGAGCTCGCTCGCACGTGTCCTCTGACCTGCAGCGGCTCGAGCCTGTCCAGCGGGGTCCAGCGACCTCCGACAGGCGTACCTTGCGTTGTTTGCCCACTCTCTCTCGCAACCGGCCCAACGGTCGACACGAGAGAGAGATCACAGCACTGCCGCGGGGACATTCTCCTGCAGCGGCGTGCTAGCGGCGCGCATTACTCGAGTCGCTTCGTGCGCGCAGCGGAGCCTTGCTCCTCGCGCGCCCCCGGGACGGGGTGACTATTGAGTGTGTGTGTATCTGCCGGAGGACGACGTGAATAAACGTCTCCTTTGTGAGATTGGAGGCCTATTTCTTTGCGGCGTATCGCTCTCCTCCCAGCGGAGGTTGAGTGCACCGCATCGGTGTCCCAGTGTGTGTGTGGTGACGGCTGATCGGGGCCCTTGGCTCGCGCGAAGCTCGAACCCGCGGTGGGTGGTGGCCTGTGTCCACGTAGAAACCCACAAGACATGTAACCCTCGCGAGCAGCCAATCATTCAGAACAGAGCAGTCTTGCTGAGATAAAACCCTAACTAGAAATTCTGAGACCCACTTACAGTAACGCCTCAAAAACTCACGAGGATTTCTAGACCATCACAACTGCGCGAAGAATCGACCGGTGGATTCAAACGCACTTGCCGAACAATCGGTATCTGCCGGCCACAACATTGAATGGGAACAAGCGCGTGTCCTTGCAAAAGAAAAGAACCGAACAACGCGGCCCTGTCTCGAGTCGCTGACTATCCTAACGTCAACAGATACGCTGAACCGTTGTGATGGCAATATACCCCATCCCCAAGTATACGCCAGTTGTCTGGAATATGACCTGGAGCGTATTTAAGGCAACAATTTCCGCTTTGCCTTCATTGTGAAGAAGGGTCTCGCGTGGGTGCCGAAACTTCATTTCTTCTTTCTTTTGGCCAGTGCCTTTTATTATTATATTTATTTTTTCGTCAGGAATTAATTTGGTGGCAGATCGGGACCTGAAGAGTTTCTCGGGTCTATCTTTAATAATAAGGACCGCATTCCTTCTTTCCACATAAAAATCTTTTAGTCGTTAGTACTGAGTGGAGGTGTGGTAAGTTCTTTTTTCTTGGTGTTCTTAGTAGATTCCGTATTTATATAACTTGCAGCCCAGCCTAAACCAACCGGCCGGCCGGCTTATAGCCACCCGCTATCGTTTCCACGTTCTAGCTGATGTGAAAAGTTAAAACACAGGTATAGAGCCAACATTCGGTAAAAAGTAGGACTGCGCGGAAAAGACAGGACAGGAGACAGAAACGGAAACGACGTCACAGGTGTAGACTGTTGGGACTGGGCCTCCCACCACTGCCACCGCTTTTGAGACTGGGGCATCCGATCCAAGAAACGGTCGAGGCGACGGTG
Organism: Amblyomma mixtum; assembly: GCF_055824585.1. NCBI lineage: Eukaryota > Metazoa > Arthropoda > Arachnida > Ixodida > Ixodidae > Amblyomma > Amblyomma mixtum. The sequence goes on from NC_143021.1 coordinate 12,708,975, forward strand.
AGTCAAAGGACTTTTATGTACAGTATGTACAATGGCTTTTACATGATACAAGGGCCAGGAGCACCACGGGCTAGCACAAAGAAGGGCGGCCCCGGCGGCGAGCGTAGCTCCGGCGTGATGGCTCTTCTGCTGTCCGTCTGCTGCGCGGGTTCAACGCGGCTCCGTTTTTATAGCCGCCGGTGTCCGTTGAGGCAGCCAGCCGTTCAAATCCTCCAATCAGGTCACGGCACTGGACACCGTTCAAATAGACGAATGGTCGAGAGGCGGGCGGCCGGTGAAGCGTCGTAGGAGTTCGCACCGGCGGTGAGGAGGGGGGCAGGAAGGGTCCGCACCAGGCGCCGGCGAGGCGGGATGAATCACGCTGCAAGCCGCGACATGTCCGAGAGAGTCTGGGCCTGCTTTGAGCGACGGCGGGCGCGCAGCGCTGGTTTCCAGAGAGGCCAGCCAGCGAAATGTGGGCGCCGGCACAACAGGACTTTCACTGTTTTTCATGAGCGAAGGCATTTGCTATATAAGCGCGGAACTGGAGCGTGCCTTCGCTTTGGATGCATTCGACAAAAGGGCCACAGAAGATATATGAGAGAACTTCCAACCAACAGAATTCTTCGCAAAAAAGCAGAAAAGATTTGATTTATTGGGGTTTAACGTCCCGAAGCAACTCAGGCTATGAGGGATGCCGTAGTGAAGGGCTCCAGAAATTTCGACCATCTGGGGTTCTTTAACGTGCACTGACATCACAAAGCACACGGGCCTCTAGAATTTCGCCTTCATCGAAATTCCGCCGCCGAAGCCGGGATCGCACCCGCGTCTTTCGGGTCAGCAGCCGAGCGCCGTAGCCACTGAGCCACCGCGGCGGGTGACAGCAGAAAAGAAAAGTTCTTAAGTTGCCCAAGACCATGTATCTAGAAGCGTTGGGCGAAACAATTGAGAAGAACGGAACGGTTAATCTGCATGTATTCTTCTCTGGGAAAACCAATAAATAAACCGGAGCGCACTCTACGAGCCATTGTTTTTGAAAAAGTGCTGTGAAACCTGCAGTACAACCTGGAAATAATTGTCGGAAAGAACCCGTTTTTAGCTCGGGGTTCGAATGCAGTAGTTAAGGGCTCCGATAAAGGCCTCCCGACCGTCACAACAGCTTTTCTATCGATGTTTTATATCTTTACTATTTAGCACCAAATGATGGCTTGTTCGATGCAATCCGCCAAAATACAAGAAAACTGTCAAGTAGGTTTTCGAAATAAGGCAGGTGGGAACAAAGCCTTTTGTAGATTTCTTAAGATTTTATCGCAGCTAAAGCGCAATTGAATCGAAAGGGTAATATTCTGTTCCAAAAGCTGGAATTCGCCTCGGTCCAACGTAGCACCTTTCCTAAGCGATATGCACTTGTCAGCGTCTGATCACAGCGTCAAACAAAGATTGTGTCGCCAGTGCATTTTGCGTGTTTTCCTATATGCACTTAACATGTCCCCAGAAGAAAACCTTGATATGGTAGTCATTAACGTTCTAGGGATATTTACTTCTTCCTCCAGGGGGTTAACTTTCTCCCACGAGTTGGCCGCTGATAGCAGACTGCAGTACATCGACCTGAAGCCTCAATCTATGAGTCAACACATTTGCTGGTCGTGCAACTTGAGAACAAAAAAAACCCACAGCCTTTTGGAAGCGGACATCCAGGCTTCTAAGACGCGCCAACCTAATCTTGGCCTGCAGTTTGTCATAGAAAAATCATCTAACCATATCTGTCTATCTTATAACAGCGGGCAATAAAAGAACAAGGACCGTCAGCTTTGACATCACAGAGCGCTATTACATGAATAGGCATCTGTAACCAAGTACCCCACCAGTTCGTCCTCATGCAACCATAATATATAGGCAAGCTGAAGCCCAGCGTTTTCGTTCCTTTGATTACACTCGCCATCTGATCAACGCAGTGTATGAAACTTTATTAACTAAGTTGAAAGACTGCATAAAACAACAAGGTATGCGGAGAAATGGGTAGTCCCGACCCCACGGTTAAACTCGGGTAGAGAACGCCTGCAGTTCACTCTTCCGTCCCTGCTAAACGCGTATTTATATAATAATTTTGACCTTTTCAGTTCGTCAAACAGGTCTTTGCGTGCTTTGTATGCTAGCATGTAGGATTTTTTGTCTTGTGCTTTTTTTTCTTCTTTCTCTTTTTTTTTCTTTGCTGCCATTACCTGTGTCTGCCCAATGTGAATATTGTGTCAATATTGTATAATGTTCTTTCGTTTTCTCTTGTACCTGCTCATTATTGTATACTTGTTATCACGCTTTGCAACTGCCTTTTGTATTAAAAGCCTTGCTGTCAAGCTGCTGCCAAGCGAAAGGGGGCTGCGGCTTAGTCAAGCTGTCTCTCAGCTTTTTCTGCGCCTCCGCTGTCTGTATCTTTACAAGGCAGAAATAAAGAATTTGAATTTGAATAAAGAACTGTTTCAGCTATGCCGTCCATGCAAAGTGTGTATCATAACATGAAAAAAGTCGTGAACCGATATGGAGGCTGGATGGGTTTCCTGGCACCAGCAAACTGATTCCGTGTGCCCTTTGGTATTCAAAGAAAATAAAATCAGGCCACAATGTACCACGAATCAGCCGAAAAAGTTCACAAAGTGCGATTCAGATCATGTGTACAAAATTCCCCTCCCGTGTGGCAGATGCTTCAATGGTCAGACTATCGGACGCTTTATTAACGGCCACGTGAACATTGTCTGGCAATACAGAAAAACTCTCGAGGTCCCCTAGCACTACATTAAAAAAATTCTATGGCGAAAGCCTTTAATGCCTCATACTGTCGTGACGAAGACGTGCTAGCAAATCTGTCAGCGTTTCAGATTGGACGAAATGGTTGTGACGTCAATGCGCGCGAATTTCAAACGGGGCCAATAATAGTACTTTGGCTAGGAACCATGCGACCAATTAAATGGATGTTATATGCTCCAAGTAAGTGGGACTGAGTTTAGTTAATTACCTAATTAAACAATTAGCCTAACTAGCCTATCTAGTAAGGCTGAGATCTGGGCGAGTTGGTATGCATTCATACTGGTGAACAGCGCAAAAAAGGCGGGACAGTTCAGTATTGACGTGGTTGATCTATATTATTCCTTGCCACATTGTGATTTGATGATCGCTGTGAAAAAGTGCATTTGCGAGGATAACGAAGAGCGCGCCTTTATTGACAAATGCGGAGTGTGTGTTGAGAGCTTCTTAGAAATTCTGTCGTTTTCCTATCCGCGACTGTGATTGATTGGCAAGGGAAGGCATTCGTGCAAGCGGCAGGTGTTTGCATAGGATCAAGGGTTGCTCCAGTCTTGGCCAATATCTTTCTTGGCAATGTTGACTCTGATATTAGCAAAGCGTCAGAAGGCATGGTCACTCGTATCTTTAGGTACGTTGATGACTTCCTGGTTATTGCTCATGAAGGCAGTTTGCCAAGAAAGCTCGCTGATGTCTTGAAGGTCTTCAGTGAATACGGACGCGGCCTCAAGTTTACAACTGAGGTTCCAAGCGGCAATCAGCTTCAGTTTTTGGATTTGGCTTTATTTATTGAACGTGGACATGTTTGCTGGTATTATTGCCCGAGGTCTGAAAAACTATTGTTGAATTTTTCATCGTGTCACTCCAAACTTATAAAACAAGGTATAGCGGTATCGTGCCTGAAATCCGCTCTCAAAAAGTCGTGCCATGAGAAGACTGCTGATAGCATCACAATGCAGGTTTGCAGATTACGCGCAAATGGTTATCCGGATGAAATAATTTCCAGGGCTTCCGAAAAGCTAATAAAATTTGTAAAAAATGGCCGACCCAATGAAGGCAAGAAGGTGAAAAGATCAGCGGTGGTTCCTTACACGCACGGCTTGTCTCACGGTCTCAAGAAGGTTGCCGGCAGGTATGATGTCGATGTTGTGTTTTCTGCTCCCCAAAAACTGAGCTCCATGTGCAAGCAGGTTGCACAGGCTAAGGAAGAGAAGAAGGAAGGCTGCCAGGTACGCCATGTTTAACCCTCTGTACCATGTGCAGAAAACGTGGTGTACAAAATTCCCTTCTCTTGCGGTGCTATTTACGTCGGGCAGACCGGTAGATGCGTAAACAAAAGGCTCATGGAGCATGAAAACACAAGAAAAAGTGACCCTCTTAGCCACGTTGCCGCTCATTGTCAAAAGTGCAAATGCCATCATGAAAGGGAGCAAGAAAGGAAATCGGAACAAGACGGCGGGCTTCCGCGCACAAAGTTCCGCTGCAAAAAGTGCAAGTGCGTACCGGAGTACAAGAAAACCGAAGTTCTGTTCCGCCATAAAGATAAGCTCACGCGCGAAATAATGGAAGCGCATCACATTCACAGGCAAGGTGAAGAATGCATCAGCAGTCCTTCCGTGGCACTTAGCAACAAGGAATTGGCTTACATCACTTCACATGTGACATAAGTTTTGATTTTCACGGCCCTTTTCACACTATCTTCTTACTTCTTTGTGTTAGGTTTTTTTGTATATATACCCTTCCGTCTTTCAATAAACCCAGTTGATAGTAAACAGCGCTTGTCTTGTTGTTGTCCCGCCTTTTTTGCGCTGTTCACCAGTATGAATACTAGCCTATCTAGTAGGACCAGATAAATAAATAAAACCGAGTAGGAAATTGGTCGAGTGGGGGAATCGAATCAGGGTCTCCGGAGTGGGAGACGATCACGCTATCCACTCCGCCATGCCAGCTGGATGGTCTTGAATCAACAAAGGCGCGTCTAGCTAATACGGCGTCTCCGTTCACTCCCATCTTCCTCCCTTCCCTTACGGCGAGGTTCAGGTGTTCACCGAGATATGCGAGACAAAAAACAATTTACCGTCGAGCAAGGCGTAGAGCAGAATGGGCGATGCCGTTCTGTGGACTCCCTGGCAGCGTTGCAAGATGCTGTCGCGTTCCACTCTTAGAGGCGAATATTGACATCTTAACCACACATCAGTGAAACAAGCAGCAACACTGCGCTTAAGGCTTTCGCCTCACCGCACTTTAGGTCAACAAAGTGCCCCCCTGAATTTTTGAAGGCAAGGATAAGGGTAAGACAAAAGTGGCTTCCACTCTGGTGTTTCGTAACACCACGTTTTTCTTCAGATCAAAAAACAAGACAGAAAGGGACGTCGTTGAAGCTCTTCACATTATAAAAACTGGTGAAAAATGTGTTAGCACTGTATATATTGCGCTTTCACAGAATGAAAAGGTGTTTTTAGATCACCTTAATTTTCTGATAAGTTGCATTCCCACGCTTGGCTGTAATTTGTTTTACAATCCCGAAAGTGCGCTGTTTTATTTGGTTTTATGTTCCCGTGTACGCATGTTTCCATCCTGGCATGCTTGTTTTTACATACTTCATACCATGCTTTCATCCTATCACCATCGCCTTTATTTTTGTTGATTGATGTTTTCCATTGGAATCTACAATGACACGTTGCTTTTTATCTTCCTCTCTCCTTTATTAAGGTTCATCGCTAGTTTCGATTCTTGTGTTTAAAACGTGCTTTGGCATGGAGCTCTAGCGACATGACGTCTGATTGCCCACTTGTTTAAACTTTTGTGCCGCAATTATGCAATTTTGTTTTATTGTGTGTGTGTGTGTTTTTACCGAAGGAAATAAAAACGTGATTAGTGTGGACTATTTATACCAGTATGCGTGCGAATGACAAAGGTGGTTGCGCGCTCAATTCCGCGCTTATATAGCAGTCTTTGTCAAAAGTAACCAGGCTGCATGGTTTGCTTCTAGCTTCTGAAGTGGAGCCCTTGTGACTTTCCTAAAGATCAAAAGTTGCTGGAAGGTAAGAAGACCCCCAGTCCTTACCTTTGACGACCATTTCAGCTTCAGGGAAGCTGTAAGGGCTCCACTGTACGAGCTAGAAGCAATCCATGCAGCCTGGTTACTTTTGACAAAGACTGCACTTTCAATCTAAGTCTCCTGTCCTCTCGTATTCTCGCAGTTCTACTTTTTATTGAAATGAATCAACTAGCCTGCAAGAATGATTTACTGAGTAAACATGTTGGCTAGAGTCTGCAGCAACACATACTGCTAAGAAAAAGAAAGAAAGTAATCAAATTTGCAACATGCATAAATTTTCACGTAATCTGAGAGGAACCGAGCTACGAGGTAATGTGGTCGACGCATTTTCTGCGTATAATATAAATCTGCCTGACAGGAAACAATGCTCCTACTACAGGAACCACTGTGGCGCCTTTCGTGGCGTGCTCCATGCTGTACATTTTGTTTCCTTAAACATTTGCTATTTCTGTAAAGTACGTACGCGCTACAGGGTGATGCGTGAACTTTAAAAATCGTTTGCAGACACGGATCCACTGCAGTCGTGGCGTTCATTGAAGGGGAGGCTGCGGCAGCGGATTGGCAGTGGAAAAATGTTCTCTCGTTCCTTACAAGTAGCGACCGGCTTACAGAGAAATAATGGAAGCCTTTAAATGAGCTTGAGCCCTAGGTAATTGTGATCAGTGTCCCCTCAGTAAATCTACAGGAAAAAGGAATGCTGTTTTAATCAGAAGCTGCTTTTTGCTGACCGCATACGTTTGTAAAATATTTATTAGCTTCCCTCTTACTCCTGCATTCTTTTCGCCCATTATGTCTTTGTCAGTCGCTAATGGCTACAATATTTGTGTAGGCCTTTCTTGTCTTATGTTTTTTTTTCCCGTATATTATTTCTACTTTCTGTTCATCCTTCTGTTCACTTCCTTCCGTCACCTCTGTAAATTATACGATCTATCTGTGCAGTGTTTACATCCCCCTCCGCCTGTTTTTTGTTTTTTCCAGCTTTCCGCTGTACAGCCCCCTCCCTTGCCTTTCCCGCTCTTCAGTCCCTGCATCTTATTTGCTTTTCAACTCCGTCGCTACGCGGTATGTTCTTGTCCGCAAAAGCCGTCGCCAAAGCCCTGCTTCATTAGCAACGCGCCACAAAAGCACTGTCTGCATTTTAAGCGCGAGCCAAAATTCCCGCGTCAGGCTCCCCGCAGAAAATCCCGCATGCTTTTCTGTCCTGCGTTTCTTCGACCTGTAAGACACCAACCCTTCACTAGCATTTCCTGTTCTCCACACACTTATAATCTAGTGCACGATGAAGCCAGAATTAAAAACAATATAAGAAACAAAGAACAGAGCACAGGGCTGCTGACGTGGCCCGTTGGCCCACTGTGCCAAACACCAGCTTTAAAAAACACTAATTTTATAGCGTGACCAGTTTCTCGGTTTACAAGGGGTCTCCTTGGACACTTTTCATTGAGGCCACTGAAACCAGTTCGATGCGAGGAGAGAGTACCAGCCTCCGAGCGGCGTGTGAGGCCTGTGAAGAATCCTTAAATGGACTATGCATTAAATTAGTTGAGATTACGTAAAGCAGACCAAAGATAAGCATTCTATCACTCGTCACCCCCGCGCAAGAATTTTTGAGCCAGCATCAATAACAAAGTTATATACGATTGAAAATTAAGCTCTTCCTCTCCCCGCTCAACTCGTACCCGCGGGCCACCAGAAAAAAATAAAGAAAACAGCTCTGGGACTGGACCCCGCCCATGAACACGTCATTCGCTGACGTTCGGTTTGCGACATTCTGTTGTAGTACCCAGCACCCCAGCAGCAGCGTCAGCAGCGTCTCCCTGGTCTCTCTTAGCCTTCCTGGATTGCGGCGCGCGTCGGATTTCTTCGCTTGTCACTGCGACAAAGGCACTGCGAGTGACTTTCCCGACAGAAAGGGGCGGCAGAGGTAAATTGAAAGCATACGCGCGAAGGAGGGGGTCGCGCGGCAGCACGAGCAGGAGATTTTCACGGCTACCGGAAGTGTGCCCGTGACGTCGTGGTTGCCGTGGCTCAAGCGAATGACAGCGGGTGGTGGCCTGCCGACGTCACGGGACTAGTGACGTCTATTTTGCCGATTTTAGTTTCAAAATCAGTCACTACGAAGACACCAATCGGCCGGCGAATTTTACGAAACACGGTTTTTACAAATTCATAATAAATTTCCGACTTAGTTCTGAAGACTCATACCTGGTGTGAATGCTTCTTAGCATCATTTTTAAGCATTGAAAACATTTTCAAGTGACTTTTAATTCGTTGCATAGTCCCTTTAATGCTGCTGCTGCGCAGGTGGTCCACCTCTTCGGGTGCTCGCACCGCTCGCTTCATTGCTGCCTATCCTAGGGAAACCTAGGTAGGCAATCAGAGTCGATGAGTGGGGAGAACGGAGATTAGGCCCGGCGTGTCGCACTGTCCGTACGCTGACTGGTGGACTGGATCACACCACCCACCTGCACGAACAGGTCAGCGGCAGCGGATGCTCCGTACGGGGAGAACATTGGCAACATTAACGTCGGCAAAGCCTTGCACAGATTAAAGGCAAAGACGTGCATAGCCCCACGAACCATGGCCAATGACCAAGGCTATTTCTTGGATGGGTCTCCAGGGGAAATTTTGCCTCTCTTGGAAGGTTGATGACGAGGAGGGCCATGTCGGCAAAGCGTTGCGCGAATTGACGGAAGTAGGACCAAAGCCACAGGAAGCTCGGCACGTCGTTGTAGGAACATAACAAAGGATTAGTACCTGTGGTGGTGACGTGGCCCTAGATGGTTATTCAACGACACACCAGGGGCGTATTCAAACGGGGCCCAACATTCCCCCCCTCCCCCTTTTTCCTGACAGTGCTCTTGTTGGGCATTTGCCGCTTCCCGGCACCCTGCTCCCCTCTCTAGATTTGAAACTGCCTTGAGCACGCACCTAGAAGAAATTGGCAGTGGTTTAGCTCTGGTTAAAAGTGGAGAATTGCGAAAGCAACGAGGAGAACGAGAGAGGCGATGGAGAGCGCGCGGCAGCGGCGGCGGCCCCGGCACGCTAGCTGTGCGCCGCTACTGCGCATGCGAAACTGGCCAGCGCGGCGGCGGCACCTCTGTGTCACCCGCGCAGCGACGGCGGCGGCGCGCCAGCTGTGCGCCGCGTGACGTCACTGCTCCTCGGGCATGCGCAGTGGGGCCTTTCCTCAGCTCCGCGAAATGGCTCGGGGACTCGCGTAGTGTTGCTTTCACAACAAAATCCTGGCTACGTGTCTGCGACGCGTGAACCGGCATAGTACTTGTTGGGGTGCAGTGGCACACGACGATAGCGAAATAATCTTTGCAAAGTCACCGATCTGAGATGAAAGATGTGGGTAAATATACAATGACGTCGTCGAGATAGCACAGTCACGTGGACCGTTTGAAACCTTCTAAAAGAATGTCCATCAGGCTTTCGAAAACGGCCGGTGTGTTTCAAGTACAAAGGCATAACCATAAATTGACAAAGTCGACCAGGTGTCGCCAATCCGCTCTTCTCACGGTGCTGGCCATTCATTGCAATTTGCCAATAACCAGAGCGAAGATTCATGAAGGAAAAGAAATTAGTACCTTATAGATAATCAAGGGCGCCGACGATTCGCGGTAGCGTTACACGTTCTTTTGGCGACCTTATTCGTTGATGATACTAAACGCACAAACGCTACGAGCCATCATTTTCCTTCGCGAGGACAACAGGCTAAGCCAGGGGACTACGGCAAGGATCGATAATGTTTTAGCGAGCATTTGGCAACCTCGACGCTGATGACCTGTCACCGAGCGTAGGAGATACAGTAGGGCCAGTGGCGGATAGGAGGGGCATTACCGGTTTCAATGTGAATCCATAGGTTGACCCAGCGTGTAGTTATTGAGGTGAAAAATGTCCGAAAATGATTTGAGGAGTTTGGGAAGCTGTGTAGTCTGGGCAGGGCGGATATCGGTGGCAAGCACTGTCGAGAATGCCTGCACCGAAAGAGGAGGACGCGGGTTGTGTGCGGTGGGTCAGCGAAAAGGGGCGGCTTTTCATGCAGCGAGTTGGCAAGGAGTGAGTGGAGAGTGGGTGGCCATGCAAACGCGGGACACAAGCATGGAAGACAAAGATCAGAAAGAGGGTGTTGACGGTGGCGATGGCATAAGGCTGCGCAATGCACGAGACCAAGAATGGTCGTAACGAGATAGTCTCCGTCGAGAACGGAGGGTGGCTCAATGGAACAAAGGAGAACAAGTGAAGCGAGGAATCGACCTGTTCGGAATCGAATAGTGGTAGCTGGAGGTTAAGGACACTCTTCGAGGAGTCGATGTGTGTGGAAGATGGGTTCATGGGCGCACGTGTTGTTCCTGAAAAAACGTAAACTATCTTTGTGCATTGAGCTGGCGATCTCTAGACCCTGAAACATTGTTTTTAGCTTATCTTTGCCGGTGTCCCAGCTTGTTTCTCGTGCTTGCGGGTTTAATGAGACATTCTTGCCGTGCAATGGAGGTAAAAGATGAAACTGGCGAGCATTAAGGTGGAGCTGCAGCTGTTACAGATGCTGACTTGCGAGTAGAGGCTGAACAGGCCTTTCACACCGGTGCCATCAGTGCCGATAAAAGTGCCGGGTTTCCGAGGAGGAGCCATGACCACTGATGAAACGACCACTGCAAAGCCCCGTGGTGCGATGAGCATATACCCAGCGTCTTCGTAAAAAATGTTAGGTGACTCAGGGTCACGAATGTACAAAAATGACCAGGCTGCTGCGCATAGGCCACCAAGGACATACAGTGGAGAGACCACGCGCCAAGCGAATGCATTTTGTTCTCATTATTACCGTTCACATTACTTGTTGCAAAATGTCTTTTTAAAGCAGACATTCAAGTTGATATCACTTAGGAGTAGGCCTTTACAGCACGTAACGGCGAGATAGAATAACGAAGGAAAACATGTGGCGGGAGGAAAGAACGGGGGGCACTTACATGCGCACACGGAAACACGCACGTCTGACATTTATGTTCTGACGAAATTACCAAACAAACAGTGCGTTTAAATTCTTCCGAAGTAGTTGCCTGTGGTACTGTATTTACAGGCCTATAAGCTTCCTAGCCGGCTACCCTAAAAAAAAAAAGTATTGCTTTTGCCAGAAGCACGGCGGCTCTCTCGAGCCAACCCAACCGCTGCCCTGAGCTAGAAGTCTAGCAATTACCTTGGAGTGTACGAAAGGGAAGAAGACAGCCAGGAGACAGAGGCCAACAAATGGCGCTGTGAGGCCATTGTAAACCATCATGAAGAGCTGAAAAAGAGAATCGGAGGCAAGCATTAGAATTTCGGTTAATGTTGTAATGAAAACTATCTGTCAATGAAAGAAAAGGAGTAATAAAGTCATATTAAACACGAATGGCAGAACAGCAATGCGACCGATGACACGAGAAACAATTGGTGCTCCTCAGTTCCGCCGCAACATCTCTGGCCTTCGTCGGAGTTCTCGCCTCGTTCTGGCCCGCTGTACACTTTTCGAATAAGGTTTTTTCACAGTTGTGGTCATAGACGTTCGTCGCAGTTCTAGCCTTGTTCTAGGTTCCTGTACACTTTTGGAATAAAGTTTTCTCGAAGTTGTGGTCATAGACATCGGTGAATGAGTCGTGATGGAGAACCCTGACGACTTTTTCGAGATGAATATACGTAGAATATCTCGTTTCCAGGCTTCGTTCTTTTTTTTTAGAATCGGAGTCTGGAGAGGTGCAATTGAGGTAGTATTCTTTAGTTCAAATTAGGGTAGAAATCATCCAAACATTTTACTGCTTTCGTTTTCTTCGGGTTCTTTTTTACGAGAAAAATTAAGGTTAAGTGCTGAGTTGAATAACTTATTATTTCGGACATAAAACGAAAACGCCACAAAAGAAAGGTACACCAAGTCTACCAGTTGCCGTTCGGTACATTCAGCTTTGTACACTGGCAAACTTCACTTCCTATTTCAGGCAATTTTTTCTACAAATATAGTTTACCTGATTGGAAAATATCAGCTCGGGTTGCGAAAATTGATTAAAATGTTCGCGCTGCTTCTCAGACAAGACGCAAATCAGCAAAAAAGACGCACACTACAAGCGCAAACGTACAACATGATATTACTCTTTGCTGGCACGTTTTTAAACATATAGGATGGTATAAGGACTACAGGCAATCTTATTCATGCAATCGAGCAGTTTTATCTCGCCTGTTTTCTTTCCACTCTAGTGCAATCATTTTCATCTCGCTTTTGATGAGTACATTGATTGCTCGATTACACACTTTGCTTCTTCTGCTATTGCAACCATGACCTCTTCCACAGTTTGTCTTTCGACTCCCACGCTTTCAATGCTTATTACCTTTGTATTTTCAAACAGTGCTTCGATTTTCCTCTGCAGAGGTTGCATGCAACGTATGGTTTACGGGATGGGAATTTCACGGCAGTCAGTCTTATCTTCTTGTAGCCTCGTGTTGACAGATATGCGAGACTGACTGAAGTACTGCCTGCCGCATGCTATTGGAATCTTATAAATTCTCTTTTAAGGCGAAAGCCTTTAATGCCTCATACTGTCGTGACCTAGACGTGTTAGCAAATGTGTCCGCGTTGCGGATGCATGCCTTATATGGGCATTTGCCAGTCAATAGCCAGTCGATAATTAATCGGGTGCAATGAAAGACATCGGAGCATGATAGAAGGGATTTCATGATTATATCATTATACTGAATGACTAAATTACTAAATGGTAATTAGTAGTAGTTAAGAAGGGGCATGTGGAACTGTGCACTGCACCTGTACCTTAACTAACACTAAGCAATCAGTGTACTAGTTAAGGCCACGTTAACTATAACTAACCGTACATTAACTAGTATCACGAAATGTGCGAGTGATGTTTAAGTATCAATAACCATCATTAATAGCTACACGTTTCAAGACGTTTCATATACATTGCGTCGAATATTCTAGAGAGTTCCATCACTTGACAAGTGTGTGACAGAACATGATGGATGGCATTAGAACAACAATAAAAACCAATTAGCCTAATTAACCTTTCTAGACAGACCACATAAATAAATAAAACCGAGTAGGAAATTGGTCGAGTTGCGGAATCGTACTAGGGTCTCCGGTGTGCGAGACGAGCACGCTAACCACTCTGCCATGCCAGCTCGATGGCTTGGAATCAACAAAGGCGCGCCTAGCTAATATGGCGCCTTCGTTCACTCCCATCTTCCTCCCTTTCCTTACGGCAAAGTTCAAGTGCCCACCGAGATATGCGAGAGAGAGAGAGAGAGAGATACATTTCCTTTCCTCAAAAACCAATTTACCGTCGAGCAAGGCGTAGAGGCGAACGGGCGATGGCGTTCTGCGGACTCCCTGGCAGCGTTGCAAGACGCTGTCGCGTTCTACTCTTACAGGCGAAGCTTAACATCTTAACCACACATCAGTGACAGAAGCAGCAACACTGCGCTTAAGGCTTTAGCCTCACCGCACTTTAGGTCTTTAGGTCAACAATGTGCCCCCCTGAATTTTTACACTGACTGAACAATTTCAGCCATGGGCAACTTTTAATTCTTTGTATCCTTCCCGCTTATGTCGTTCGTCGTCCTTGTTGCACAGGCCTACCAGCGTATTCGTTGCCTCGATGACAACCTTTACTTCATGATTCCAAGCTAGCTTTTTCAGTCTTTGCGCTACTTTTTGAATACACGGCATCACGACTCGCCGTTCATTCTTAACTGGTGCTCGCATACCTTGTTTTCTCTTAGCCACTATTTCACCATTAGACAAGCAGCTCTCAGTTAACCTCTTAAATTTTCACATTGATACTAGCAGCTATCTTGTGTTCGCGAGATTTCAAAATACTCTGGGACATGTAAGCACGGGCAACGACTAGGAATGACTTTACGGCCTAGGAATGACTTGAGTTGTAACTCATCAGGCTTTCTCACTTCGGGTGGTGTACCACGAACATGTGTATGCCGGGCTTTCTTCTATATTCAGGTGCAGCAGTCTTATCACCCATCGTTCAGGTAACCGACGCGTGAAATCTAGGCATGCGGAATATACGCTTAAGTTTAACATTCTCATCTGCACCAACTGCGCCGGCCTTTACTGCATCGCGAAGCACGTCAAAAACTCATCTACCTAGCAATAACATGCGACATTGTTCATACTACTAAGCTCCGGTTTAAGGCCGCTGTCTCTCCATACCATGTACAGCAGGTTGGAAAGCACAGGAGCCAGGCAAGAAGCAATGCATATTCCTCTTCATTGAGCGTGCACCTTTGCTTCACATGCAACACATAACGATCTCAAGTACATCCAGATCAGTTCGAGGAATACGGTGACGCTTCCATATTTATTTTGGAACGCTGTGGATGCGAAGTGCTCGATACTTTCTTCTACTGCAGAAATCTGTACATTTGAGGAATTCAGTAGAACACGTCTTTGACGGCGCCTCGAGACAAGTCCTCTCGCTGAAATCAAGGCTAGCACCCGGAGGCTTTCGCCACCCTTGCTCGCTTTGTCTTGTCAAAAACCCATCCGCCAGACCTATCTCTGATATTTACGGCGACAGGTATGCACGTCACTGGGTGCCCCTTCTTCAGGAGCCGTTGCGAAGGCTCACTTGGTATAGTGCTCGGCTGCTGACCTCAATGACGCGGGTTTGATCCCGGCCACGGTGGTTGCATTTCGATAAACGCGAAATGCTAGAGGCCGGTATACTGTCCAGTGTGCTGTCAGTGCAAGTTAAAGAACCCCAGTTGGTCTAAACTTCCGGAGTCCTACACTATGGCGCCTCCATAGCCTGAGTCACTGTTCGAGGTTAACACCATAAACCAAACCAACCTGAACATTCTTCAAGAACCCAACGAAGTGCTCTGATTCTTACACCGTGTATTCGTCATGACATGCCAGCTTAGACAAATACACTCGCAAATATCGAGCTACGTTGTTTTGACACTTATTTTTTTGCTTGAACAATGACCCTCTACGGATATCCCTCTTTTAGCAATTCAAGAAAGAAACATGATCATGTTGGTAGTTCCTTGCTTCTTTTAACTTTTCCTTCAGCTGATTCAGTCTAGTCTAGGTGTTTGAAGCGTGTATTTTAAATGACAAAGCACTGAAAAAATCACCGAGAAAAGCAAAGAAGAAGCACTTAAGAAAATGGTAACACAAGCTGCAAGCACCTGTGTACGGCTTGGATGTGATATATGAAAGAGAAGTGTATACGCAACGAAGTGGAATATGCATTGGTTCATGCCTGGCTCATGCACTTTCCAACCTGTACATGGCAAGGGAGGACAGTGGCCTTAAACCACAGTTAAGTAGCAAGAATATAGTGGCATGCATTTTCTATGTAGAAGAATTTTGGCTCCGCTTCGATCCAATAGGCCGTCGTAAGTAATAAAAAGGAGATTGTCGCATTTATTAAACGTGTCTTCACTGGCCTAGAGTACACGTATGAGCTACCTGAAATATTTTACGAATTGGAAAAACAGCGCAATCAAAGACGAGACACAAGAGAAGGACAAAGCACCAGCGCTTTTCCAATTCGTAAAACATGTACCAACCAGCCCGTATTTGCCCTCTTCTACCTGAAATATGCATGCTAAGAACCCTGGAGCTAAACATACAAGAAAGTCTGGCCCATACATACTAGTGATACAACCCTAAACGCGTAAAAATCCTCATGGGTTTTGATTCAAGCCATTTCAAGCTCCTGAAAAGAGCGGTTGCTCTTGCTTACATGTCCCAGAGCATTCTCAGGTCTCGCCGCTAATAGCCGCTAGTATAAATGTGTAATCTGAGAGGTTACTTCCTAGTCGCTTTTCTAACGACGCGATAGCGTGAGAGGAAAATTTTTTAAACCACTGAGAGAAAAAGAACAGGTTTGAGAGAACCACTGAAGAAAGAACGGCGCATAGTGAGGCCGAGTATTGATAAAGTAGCTGTCGGATTGAAACTGGTAGCGAGGAATCAGGCAGTAAAGGTTGTCTTCGAGGCAACGAATGCTCTGGTAGGCCTGTGCAACAAGGATAGCAAACAATAAAAGCAGGAACGACACAAAGAATTTGAAATTGCGCATGGTTGAAAATGTTCAGTCAGTGTAAAAAGATAATTTATAAGATTGTAATACCATGCGGCTGCCAATACTTTGAACAGTCTCGCAGATCTGTCAATACGATGCTACAGGAAGGTAAGAATAAGTACGGTAAAACTCCCGTCTGGAAAGCGCAGCGTCGCATGTAACCGCTGCAAAGGAAAGTTGAACCACTCTTTCAGAAAAGAGAGGTATTGGGCCGTGAAAGTAACGCAGTCGAAAGAGAAATTGTGGAAGCGTTTATGATTGCAATAGAGGAAGAACAAAAGTGTGTGAGCGACTCATTAATGCACTCATCAAACACGAGATCGAAACGGTAGGACTAGAGCGGCAAGGACATGGGAAGATGCAACAGATGTACTGCATGAATGAGATTGCTTCTAATCCTGACACTCTGTACGCATAAAAATAGGTCATCAAAGAGAAATACAGAGTTTTAAGTTAGAAATTGTGATGCTTGTTTATCTCAAGTACTCCTTCCTGGGAGGGTTGGTTCATATTTTTTAAATTGAGGTCCATTCGTGCCTTGCCAACTAAGTAGGGCGTAGAACTGAAGTAAGATCAACCAACTGGTCCCATTTTCAGCTTTTTTGCTAAAATCAGATGAAACCATGCTTTACTCAATAGGTAAGGAACCTAAAAATATCTTAATCCAATATTATCTGCTAGGGAATGTACAACTTCTGAAGGGACGCATGTCGCAACGAACAAGATTATCCACGAAACTGACTTGGAAAAGGAAACTAGCTCACCTTAGTTAACGAGCCCATATGTATGCAAAGCGTGCTGTAAGCTGTCATCAAGATACCTAGAAGTATGGCTGAAATAAAGAAAACAGTTTGCTGTTACTCAGAAAAATTTTCTGTCCCCACACTGAACACTATTTTCACAGTCATTATGTACTAGAGTAACATTTAGCCTCTGCAATATTACCGTAAAATGTAACATTATACGCAAAATGTTACTTGTATTGGTTTATTGGGGTTTTAACGTCCCAAAGCGACTAAGGCTATGAGAGACGCCGTAGTGGAGGGCTCCGGAAATTTCGACCACCTGGGGTTCTTTAACGTGCACTGACATCGCACAGTACACGGGCCTCTAGAATTTCTCCTCCAAAGAAATTCTAGCCGCCGCGGCCGGGATCGAACCCGCGTCTTTCGGGTCAGCAGCCGAGCACCATAACCGCTGAGCCACCGCGGCGGCTCTACTAAAGTAGCTCTACAGCTACTTTTCGTAGCTGTATACTTGTACATTTGAAGCATTCACAAAGCAAAACGCGGAAACGTTATTGTATGTTTAGCGGTCGGTGTGAAACAGTGCTAGGTCACAGTCTTATACTAAGGGATATGAATGCTCAGGTAGAAAAATTTGATGTCTTTACTGAAAGAGCACAAAGTATGCGCGAGCAGCACTGCTTGATCATAGTATACAATGAAGCAAAAAGTGATGGACTTTGTGCCATTAACCCTGAGGACATCATCATCATCTTTTGACACACACACACACACACACACACACACACACACACACACACACACACACACACACACACACACACACACACACACACACACACACACACACGCAAAACAAGCAAAAAACGGATAGATGTGAACCAAACAGCAAGAAGACGCACTGTGAGGAGAATGCTGATGAGCAATCAGTTGCGATGCCTTACTTTGGCAAATAACGCCTCACCTGTGGCTCGTGTAGTGCATAGGATATTTTGCTCAGCATTCTTCCAGCGATGAGTGATAACATCCACGAACACTATGGCAGCTTGAGAATTTATCGTAGATGACACTGTACTGCGTCAGGAAATGATGAGAAAAAATGGGATCTGCAGTTAAACTCCGATGTAATGAAGGCGGTAAAATAAGCAGTTTGCGTCGAAAAGTCGAAATTCCACAGCATTCTAATTCCTCTGGTATGCAAAGAATCCTCCCAGGCATGCTGCGGACCTTTACTTGCGGTGAACATGGTCCATTATTTGCGCTTTGTTGGAGATCAACAACGACGTTAGGCGTCGGTCATATACCCGTGACGGGACCGAGCACTGAATCTTAAGTGCCCAATTTTTTTCAGCGCAACGGAAAGCTTGCTGCATAAGGTGCTGGATTCTGCAGCGTTGTTGTTAGGAACGCGGTAGAAGATTTTTACTGAGAAATATTAAATCAGTGAATGCGCCCGTTTTTATGTATCCCTATGCTGGAAACCATGATCAATGAGCGCGATGGCGACGGCACGTCTACGAAAGCGCTGTACTAAATACTAATGCAGATCTAACTTTCCAGACAGTAACTGAACATTATTTGTGTAGGATATCGTCCATTTTAGTTTCCACACCTAAAGATCTAACGGCATAGTGATGTACGCCTCGTCGACAAAAGTGTTAGGGGACCGTGGTTGCTGTTCCATTCAAGGAATCAAAAACGCTGTGACGCCTTCTATAGTGGCAAAAGCTAAAGTTCCATGGTCAGCGATGCGAAGTACGCGTTGCTATTCAACGAAGAGCGCAGTTGAGAAATATAACCTGTAATAAAACATTTATATATTTATTTCATTTGAATGCCCTCCGGGCCCGAAGGCATTAAAGAGGGGAGTGGGAAAGATATACATTGTATAAGGTACAGTGCAGCAGAAAAACAAAAGAGAAGAAATTGTAACGTGGCAAAAAGCGAGAGAACAGTCCTGAGAAAAAAAAGAATGTGCGCTTGAAACAGATCAGCGATATTTTACCGAGAAGTTCTCACGTGGTGGGATGCACCGATAATGGTGGGTTTCAGCGCAAGATGATTTTTTGAGCATTTTTCATGGTAAATTAAAATTATAAATCCTTGTTTCTTCGATATTACAGTACAGTATGTCTTTAGATCGAGTCGACCACTGCGCTGGTGATGGGGACGACAGGCCGATTTTTTGACATGATTTATATCCATCTTGAGTTTCACTTTCGCTCTCAAGTGCTAGTCCCTAATCGGATCGCTGACACGAAGGCCCGCTCCGCCGCCGCCGCTGCCGCATTGTGGAAGGGAGCTAGGGAAACTGGGGAAGGAAGGCGGCGGCGGTGGAACCCGCCGAAGAAGTAAGGAATTATGTAATATGTTTTGTAGTAATATGTTTTGTAGTTCAAGGTTAATCGAATGTATTTAAAGAATACAACACAATTTTCAAGCATTGTGTCCCAGAATGTTTCTCACTGGACTTCAACCAACAGAACTTAGCAACAAATCTCTTAGCTTGTGGCTGCCGAAGATTACATGCACAACCGCATCATTTTGTTAAAAAAACTTAGCTTCTTACTAATTCACTACTATAGCTAAGTCCGTCGCGGTGGCTCAGTGATTATGGCGCTCGACTGCTGGCCCGAAAGACGCGGCTTCGATCCCGGTCGCGGCGGCCGAATTTCGATGGAGGCAAATTCTAGAGGCCCATGTATTATGCCATATCAGTGCACGTTAAAGAACCCTAGGTGGCTGAAATTTCCGTATTCCTTCACTACGGAGTCCCTCATAGCCTGACTCGCGTTGGGACGTTAAACCTCATAAAACCAACTTTAATTATAACCAAATAAGCTTTCCCCCATGGTACTCGTTCGGAGATACGTTGCATGCGTTGGTTGTGGTATATTGTAAAACTCGTGTCGCCGTCGTTGTTGGTACCTGCAAAGAGTTTATTAAACTGCAGTACTTTCGCAACTGGCGACGCTGCACGCTCCCACAAGGTTTCTTGAGGATATTAGAAGAATTTACATATATGTTGCCTAAATGTTTAGTGCAGGTTAAGGCAAGGTTACTATACGCACTTTGTGTGCAATGTTTGAGCAACATTAGAAAAGAAGGCATTTAGAATAATGCATTTACGTTTGACGAAAACAAAGACGCAACACTTTGGTAACATTTGGGCGATACGTGGGCCCGGACTAGATCAGATGGCATAGCAAGCGACGTTCTTCATCACAATCGCTTATTCGTCTGCGCTCTAGATAGGCCGCCCGGGCGGTGACCACCTAGGCACCCATTTCACGTACAGGGTCAATCACACTAAAAGGGAACACGGCTCCGCTTGGCTGCGCACATGCGCAGCACCATTGCGACCAAGCGGGTAGGAAACCCGTGCAAAGGGGCAGATGACACTAAGAACCACGTCGAGGTCCCTGTTCTCGTGAGCCACTCTGCATTGATTCATGAACGGGTTAGATGCAGTGCACTCCGCAGGCCACGCGGAGCCGTGTTCCCTCTAAGTGTGGTTGACCCTGTACGCGCTCGGACACGCGCCGCGCTCGGCCTCTCCCTCTCGCGGGGCTTTTTTACTTGCAAGTGTGGAAGAGCGGACTAGTTGGTAATTCATCTTGGGGGAAAAACACAGCGCACTCCTGAGACACGGACAAAGAAAGGCAAGACGGTACAGCGCTGTACTTCAACTGATTATTTTATTGTGGAGGAACATATATATACGTTCGAAAAGTGGGCAGGAAGACATGAGTAACATCTGCTGTGTTTGCACGTGACCGAAAGATACCTAACTAAAATTGCAAAGACACATGAGGGCAAGGGTGAACCTCGGAGGCAACGAAAAATGAAAACTAACACAAGATAAAAAGACAAGTGCAGGGGCGATGAAACGGATGACGCTTAAAAGGATGACGCGAACAGGCAGTACAAAAGACAAAAAAACACTAGGAGATGACAATAAGTGAACAAAATGCACTAAAAGGCCAAAAAGACCATTAAAAAAGTTTAAAAACCGATAAAAGAACCAAAAGGGGCGTTAAAAGCAGAAGACAGAAAACAACCTTGTCCAAAAGGTAAAAAAGGCTAACAGACGTATTTCGGAATACTACACATTAAAGTTGCTCTGTGCCTGGCTCAAATAATCTAACTCATGTTTCGTTAGCGCTATCGAGGGTGTGCTAACACACTATTCACCTTGCTTTAGAACTTCCCGCTCGTTTCGAGACAGCAATAAAATTTTGTTACGCTGAAAGCGCTGCGAAATCTGCTTCATGGTAGTGAACCAATAATTACACGACGCTCTATGGACACGAAGTTGTGAAAAATATAACCCTTTGTTATGTCAAGCATTAAGCTACGGTGAAGTTTGTTAGATCAATTTTTAACTGTTAAAGCTTGACAACAGTTGACACCGAAGACTCCTGGCAAGAACAATCTGTGATGGACGTGAAAAAAACTTGAGACACCTTTCCCAGCAAACTGGACACCATGCGAAAACAGCATGGAATACGAATTAACGTAGAGGCGCAATCCACATACACAGAGCTATTCAGCATTTTACACTGCGGTTATCAAGGGGCGCGGCGTTATGCAGGAAAGTGGTTTTCTCATCAAAGTATATCTACTGCGAGTCTCTTATCTGCTGTGAAATTTATTAAATTTTGTCGTTTTGTAAACATTTACGCGTGGTTGCCTTTGCTAAATGCGTTTAGAGGACTCGTAGGATTGTGGAGAAAATAATAAAATGCTGAAAACCAGCTTAATTCCTGAAATATACGCAACGCATGATTGGCGGAATAACGGCTAGTGCCTAAGCCTTGCTGTTGGACGAGCTACATGTGAAGAACGGTAGCAGTCGGCCGCTCGGCGTTCAGCAGACATCCTATGGATCGTTATGGCCCCTATTGTTAGCACTTACCGTGGCGCAAGTTAAAGATATCATTCCCGCCCAGTTTAAATCAAATAAGTAACAAGTTTCTCGCTGGGCTTACGAAGCTGAGGAGAACGTGTAGACCATAATATAAGTTATTTAATTGCAAGAAAGATATGAAATGCTACGACATACCTTGTTGCTGCGCTCACGACACCAGCAAGAAAAAGGCCGACTAGTCCAGGTACATGGACGAGGAACGTGTTTATATAGTATGGTAGAATCTGAAATTACCGATGTCAACAACGTCATCGTTAAAATTTGATATCAGCGCAAAACGGTAATAACAGCGCACATTAATTTTTCTGGCATGATTTCGACAATGTAAACCTCGCTAACATGCGACTCTGTTTCATTCAAGGCAACGTTTTGTTTATTTATTTTTTAATTTGTCCGCTTGCTATTTTTTGCTTACTTGTAATAGCTTTGAGCCCGCTAAAGCTCTGCGGGCTCTTTTTTAAATCATGCTTGTTATCTTCCTTGTTCTGCAAGCCTTTTATTCATTAGACTATATTAAACATGTGTGGTGACTCCAAGTTAGGAAAAAAAAACGACAGCTTTCACACCTGGCTTCGTTAACGCTATCGCTGTAGCATTTCGACATCATTCAACACAGAAGAAAAGCAAACATGAAGCAGATGCAGCAGCTAGGCAAGATGATGCTAATGCTTCAGCGTCTGGTTTGCGCATTATCAGGATGGGAAATCCGCTGTCTTTCAAGAGACATGCGAGTCAGTATGAGCGAAAAAATGTGGTTCCAGCCTAACTATATAACTTGTAATATTTGTCAACTAGATCCCCACTCTCGGTTTACAATCACTTAGCAGAAGTCTAAAAAGTCATTCACATCTTCCAATTGGGAAGCGCCTGCTCGAATAACTTTCTACATAGAACTCGGCGTGCAGACAATCCACGATATTCATGTGGTCACGAGGATGAGAATGAGCCTCGTCTGCTACTGGAATTCCCAGAGCATGGCAATTTTTGGACAGGACCGAACAGGCACTTGGTCACCCTTTATAAAAGGCTTTTCAGTCTTCGAAAGGTATTAGGTCCATGGCCGACGCATGCGCTACAAGAACAGGTGATCATACCTTTGCAGTCTTTCCTCGAGGACAGTGGAATTCTCGGGAAGTACAAGATATTGCTTGGTTAAATTTTTTGATTGCACACCTCTGTGCGTTCTTTCCAGTGTCCTGGCAATCGTTTATGTGGGTTTATATTATGTATTTGTCGCACGTCAGATCATAATTGTTGCAGCTTATTGTTTTAACGTGACAGGGTTAAAGGCCGCAATGCAAGAGCGGGGGCTTCATACTGATCAATTTGCGCTGCAAGGGACAGACACACGGAAACACAAACGGACGAAGCGCGTAAATGCGCTTCGTCCGTTTGTGTTTCCGTGTGTATGTCCCTTGTAGCGCGAATTGATCAGTTTAAAGGCCCCGTTACCAAGAAAATAAGGCATCGCTGTTGTGAGCGAAAAATCACGGGCATAGATACAATACAATACAATACAATACAATACATCTTTATTTTCCAGAAGACAACTGGATGGTCTCTTGGGCTAAAAGCTACACAAAAGCTTGACGAGGCCCAAGAGACCAATACAAGGCAGCAGCGTAAAGAATAGAAACATAATAGATGAATAGTACATAGGAAGACAGTAATAGGGTAATAATAAAACAGTTACTGTGACAAGTAATAATGATGTCAATCACATAAAGCAACCAGTAATGAACTGAAACCAAAATAAAACAACTGAAAAGCACATACGCGGAAACAACAAACAAAAATTAATGGATCACAACTGCACAAAATAGGAATGTAATTGTTTTTTGTTCAAGCCCACTGTGTGTCTGTATTTGTTTAGTGTTGTAGGGAGGTTATGGGTAAGTGACTGATATTTATAAAATGTACGAAAATGAGGAACTGCCCACGCATCAACATTTCTTGTTTGCACGCTAATATTTCGTCGCTCTAAGGATGCCAAGGACGTTAGAAGGTTAGTAACTTCAGGGGAGCAAAAGTAGATTGAATGTAATAGGCGAAATTCATACAACTTGTCTACACTTATGATATTGAATGATTCAAATGCACTCTTTGTAGTTTCCATGGGCTCAATATTTGCTATGTAACGGATGATTTTTTTCTGTAAAACCAGAAGTTTATTTAAATTGGTTTTGGTGGTTGTGCACCAAACTAGACTGCAGTATCTTAAATGAGAATTAAACAAAGCATGATATACTTGAAGTTTTATCTTGGGTGGAAGTACTGTACGACAGCGCGATATAACTCCTGTAATCGAGGAAAGTTTTTTACGAAGGTGATCAATGTGAGCATCCCAGGTTAGATGCGAGGAAAAATGTACACCTAATATTTTATGGTTGTCAACGATTTCAATTTCTTGGTGCTCATAGGTTATAGTGTGATTTATTTCAACTAATTTGTGTTTAGCGCGGAATATAATAGCTTTAGTTTTAGTGCAATTGATTTGAAGTCTGTTTAACTTGGACCATGTAGATAGCTTAGCTAAAAATTCATTACATTGCATGATTAAACCATCAGCATTAGGGCCAGAAATAACAATAGTACTATCATCAGCATATATCACTAGTTTTACTGTATTATCAATATTCACCAAGTCATTAACGTATGTATTGAACAACAGCGGACCTAACACACTTCCTTGGGGTACGCCACTCTTTATCGGAAAAAGGGATGAGCTGCAGTTTTTGAGAAACACTCTCTGAAACCTGTTGCTGAGGTAGGACTTCAGCAAAGCTAGACACGTGCCGCGGATCCCGTAAGCTTGTATTATGGATAGAAGAATGCTATGGTCCAGGCAGTCAAAAGCCTTGCTGAAATCTATGAAAACAGCCAACGAGAACAAATTACTTTCTATGTTTCGTAAAATATTTTCTTTTAACGTTAGTAAAGCAGTTTCCGTCGATCTGTCCTTCCTAAAACCGAACTGTGCATTTGTTATTATGTTTTGTTTGTCAAAGAAGTTAGTTATGCGAGCAAAAATGATCTTTTTTAGTGCCTTAGAAAATACAGGGAGGACTGAAATTGGGCGATAGTTTGTTGCCAAGTTTGGGTCGCCGCCCTTGAAGATTACAGAAACCCTAGCACATTTCATTTTTTCAGGAAAGACGCCGGAATCCAGTATTAAATTAAATATGTAAGCAAGTACGGATGTAAGTAAGGTCAATACATACTTTATCGGCATGATTTGAATGTTTTCAATATCAAGCGCCTTACTGTTTCGGAGCAACATGAAAGTGTTATAAATCTCCTGCTCATCAGTAGGCTGAAGGTATATTGTTTTCATTGTACTAGTGGAGATTCCAGTTGTATCTGGAGGATAGTCACAAGGATTTGCAATACTCACAATATGATTGTTAAGGTAATCCGCAAGCGCTTTACCGCTCAATTCACCACCTTCATGTGTTAAAACATCCGGAAGGGAACTTTTACTTTTACGACCCAAAACAGTGTTTATTGCTTTCCATGCAGCATCCGGGCGTTGTCGAGCGCAATCTGCAAATAACTGCTCATAGTATAAAGATTTGGCACTCCGAAGCTCAGCGTTTAGCTTATTCCGCAATATTTTAAACTCCTTTAGAGTTTCTTTTGAACGTGTACGCAAGAAAGAATGAAAGTGACGATTTTTATTTTTGATCATTTGTAAGTGTTCTCGAGTGACCCATGGTTTCTTAATCTTTTTTGTTGGCACGATAGTTTGCAAAGGGAAATGTTTAGCATAGATGCACACAAAACGATTTATGAATTCGTTATACGCGTCATTCGCATCCACATTTTTTAGCACGGCAGACCAATCTTGGTTCATGATTTCATTCTTGAACGAGATTAGCTTTCCTTCGGTAATGCGCTGAACAAAAAATGTTTCCCTTTTCAGATTCCTGTCCAGTGAATCAATGCGATATGTTAAGAAAGTAGGACAGTGATCACTAACGTCGCAGGCAACTGTGCCTGCATTGCAAAATTTCAGTGTCAAGATTCGTAACAATGAGATCTAGCATGGATGATGTAGAACATGTAATTCGAGTTGGTGTTTTAATCACATTTATGAAACCAGATGAAACCAGTTTTGTGCTAAAGTCACGAACACAGTTATTTTCCTCTAACATGTTTATGTTAAAATCACCACCACTAATGAGCCTAAGGTTGTTTTTACAAATAAATTCCAAGAAGTCTTCATAAAATTCTAAGAAGCGTGCAACATTCCCAGTTGGTGGACGATACAAGACAGAAATTATTTCTTGTTTATATTTCAGCGTTAAGATTTCATAATCCACAGTGGTCTTACTGAATTCCGGCAAAATTTCACATTTCTTGTGCTTTGCAACTAGAATTGCGACGCCACCACCCCTGCTGTTTTTACGATTAAGAAAGAAGTTATTGTAACCATCTAGTTCCAACATTTTGCTACTGTTTGTATACCAAGTTTCCGACAGCATTAGGACAGAAAATTGAGAGCAAAATTGCTGTAATAAAAGGACAATGTCATCCTCTTTACAGTTCACTGAACGTGCATTGATATGCATAACTGATCCGCATGATAAATAATCAAACTTCACATCAGATGGCAGAGTAAGCTCCTGATAATCCATCTTTCAAGGCTTTGAAACACGAAGCAGATAGCCAGATGAGCACGATGTCGGCAATCACACGTTATCGGCATCACGAGCTGTGTTGCCCGCTTGAGTAGAAAAAATCTTGTCGACAACGTCCTCACCTGTCACATGCACAGTGGGCGTGTTATCTGCCTGCTTGGCAAAGAGTTTCCCGTTGTAGGACCACACCGATTTCCAGTTGCACTCATATTTTTTTTCACAGCCATTGCAAGTAGTTTCTTCAATGCGGGACAGAGGTGCTCATTGACATATATTGCATCTGATTTGTCTAGGCCGATGTCTTTGCTTGTAAGCCGTGTTTTTTTCTGGCAGATCTGGCAGACGGTCCCCAGAGAGCAACCTAGGACGCAGGCGGGCCAATTTGGTCACGTGACCTTACGGCGTCATCACAATCTGCTCACCAGATAGTGAGCAAACTGCTCATCGTGGTAGGCGACACCTGAATTAAACATGGGTCGCTAGGGAGGAGCAACCTGGGCAGCAGCGGCAGCAAGCCGTGAACACCATTTGAAAAACTGCTCTTTTGCAGTGCCGTCTACTTCGAGGCCCCACCGAACGTGCGTACGAAGCGCTGCGTCGACTTCTGGCTGTGCATTTCACGGATCCGCCCCAGTGACGAGGGATTCCTGGCAAGAAGTAATCTGCACATGCGCACCCAGCCAGCTCGACCCAACAAAAAGCGGAGCATCTTCGGCCACCCGTCACTTGGCAGCAGCGGCAGCAAGCCGTGAACACCATTTGAAAAACTGCTCTTTTGCAGGTTCGTAGCCCTATGTTTTCATCATATCCATTTTAATAGTATTTCTGCTGCTGCTGCTGCCATTTGCTGACATTTGTTGACATTTGCTATGCTTTTTGCATTACTGAGATCCATTTTGCGAGTACTTCTGTACACTTCAAACAATGTCTGATTCCTGTAGCACGTGTGATGTGATCATCTCTGAGGATGATCCATTTGTGGAATGTTCCAAATGCGAGAGCAACTATCACTTTGGAAAATGTGCTGGTCTTACTGAAAAGACCTTCAAATCGAAGTATGAGGCCACAAAGAAAGCGTGGCAGTGCCCATCATGCAGAAGTGCAGGAAACAGCAACACATGTAGTAAAGAGAGTAGTGGCTCTGAAACAGATATCAAACTTGCGCTCTTCTCAATTAACCAAAAGTTGGAACGGCTGATGCCCCTGGCAGAAAAAATTGAAAGCATGGAGGAGTCCCTTAGCTTCATATCTTCGAAGTTTGATGAATTTGAGCAAAAGGTCGGCCATCAAGAGGCTGATATCATGGACCTAAAAAAGAAGATATCGGAGCTTGAGAAAAAGGATGACTTAAGTCAGGCAGCACAAGCTCAGTTTGAAAAGGAGATACACGATCTTGAATTCCGAAGCAGGCAGCTGAACTTGGAACTGCATGGCATAAAAGAAGTGCAGGATGAGGATCTAACAGTCATATTAAATAACGTGGCTGATAAACTTCGAGTGCCTCGCTTGATGGAATCGGAGATAGCAACTGTTCATCGACTTCCCGCTAAACGTGATAATACGCCAGGCATCATTGTGCGTTTTGCAAAGCAAGCTACAAGAGAAAACTGGTTGAAGAATAAGAAGAACCTAAAAGATAGCGACCCGCCCATTTTCATGCAAGAAAATTTAACACGCCGAAATAGAGAACTGCTTCAGGCAACTAAAGTCTGTGCCAAAGAAAAAGGCTATAAGTTCACTTGGTATGTCAATGGAAAGGTTTTCGTTAGGCGAAGTGAGGGAATGAGTGCCATTCATGTGAAGGGAAAGGGCGATTTGGATCGGCTATAGCACTCAGCATGGTATCTTTCGAGTTTCTTCTTGAAACATAATCGACATGCAGCAGATGTATTATCTGCCGAGTGACTTGAACCGCACTGCTTCGTGTGTTGCGCTGACAACGCTTAACGCTATTCACCTGAACGCACGCTCTGTAAAATCAAGATAATGTGTTTAGAGGAGTTCTTTGGCGAATTTTCATTTGCTTTTTCTTTGATCATGCTCAGTGAGACTTGGAGCACAGATGATTCCGACGTTTTCAGGATGCCCAACTACAAAACTTATTATTTGAACCGCTCCGGCCTCCGGGGGGGGGGGGGGGGTGGAGTGGCTTTACTGGTGTCAGATGACATTGAATGCGACAAGCTGGATTCGTACAGTCTTATTACTGAAGATTTTGAAGTGCTATCAGTCTGTACTGGCAGGTTCGTGTTTTCGGTCTGCTATCGTCCACCTAAGGGAAATATGGTTAGGTTTTTGGAATTTTATGACTGTTTTCTTTCGTTTATAACAGATAACAAATACACTCTAATAGCTGGAGGTGATTTTAATATCGATATGTTGAAAGATAACTCCTCTACTAGAGACTTTAACGCAGTCTTGGCCTCGAACGGATTTATTAATCTTATTAACGATCCAACAAGGGTAACACAAGAAAGTGAGTCACTTCTTGATCTGCTGATTACGAACACTTCCCAACCGATAGTTGAGTCGGGCGTAATATCATGTGCGATCAGTGACCACCTTCCAGTGTTTGCATGCATAAATAAGACTAAGTACCGGCAGGAGAAAGCGAAGTACCAAAGTATAACCAATGCTACCCTCAATTCATTTCACAGCTCACTGGAACAAGTTGAGTGGGATAGTATTGACGTTACCAGTGACGCAAATGAGGCTTACGATGAGTTCCTCCAAGTATTTAAACGGCTCTATCATTCCTCTTTCCCGCTAAAAGTGCGTGCAATAAAGCGTAAAACTCGCAAACCTTGGATATCTTCTGAGTTGCGCCAAGAAATTAAAACGAAAGACAAACTGTACAAAATCTTTTTAAACACACGTTCAACAGATGACCTAAGCATTTTTAAGAAATACAGAAATAGATTAACAAAAAAGCTACGTCTCGCTCGTGCGGAATACTTTGAGACATTTCTTGAAATTAAAAATCGTCGCCACGATCTTTTGTGGTCAAGGTTGAATTTCTTACTGAGGCGTGAGCAACCACAGGCTGCCCCGCGGGCTTTAAAGCTTGATAATAACGATGTATCCGGCAGATAGTTGGCAGATGCCTTCAACAACTTTTTTACCACCCTTGCCCATAACACCCCGTCAAGTGATTTCAACACCTATTTTAGCTCTTACAATAGGGACACAATATTTCTGAACCCAGTTACGACAGAGGAGGTTATATCAGTCGTACAAAAGCTAAATAACAGCCATAGCTGTGACATTGACGGCATTCAAGTAAGGCCTGTCAAGCATGTTATAAGAGTTATTGCCCCTGTTCTTGCAGATATATTTAACTTATGCTTTACTACGGGCACATTTCCTAATAAAATGCAAATAGCCAAAGTAACAGTTTTGTATAAGAAAGGAGACCGCAATGATTTAGGAAATTATAGACCAGTATCGATACTCCCAATCTTCCCGAAAGCTTTTGAAAAAGTTCTGTATACACGGTTGTCTGATTTTATTGATAAACATGACCTTTTGTCACCTAATCAATTTGGGTTTTGTAAAAATAAATCTGCCGAGTTAGCACTACTCGAACAAAAGGAATATATACTAACACAGTTTGAAAATAAGGCCTTTGTTATTGGTGTCTTCGTGGACTTCTCGAAGGCATTCGATTTAGTAAACCACAGTGCACTCCTGAAAAACTTGGAGCGTTGTGGTATTCGTGGACTGGCTCAAATGATCCTGAAATCATATCTTTCGCATAGAAAACAGGCTGTAAGCATAGACAATGTGACATCTGAACTAAAACTTGTTACTTCTGGCGTTCCCCAGGGTAGTATATTGGGACCATTACTTTTTAATATGTACCTGAATGATATCTCCAACATTAACTCCGCCACTAAATTTATTATCTACGCTGACGACACTAGCATCTTTTTTACTGGAAATGATCTTGATCTCCTTGTTCGGGAATGCAATGACACTTTGAGTGAATTACAAAAGTGGTCCGAATCCAGATACATGCGTATAAATGAGAAGAAAACAAAAGCTGTCATATTTCGTCCTAAAAACAAAGTACTTCCTTCCCCCATCGAGATTAAACTAAACTCACGACGTATAGACATAGTTGAACAATTTAAATGCCTTGGAGTAGTTTTCTCTTCCAGCATGTCTTGGGAACACCACACGGACCATATTGTCACGAAACTGGCTCAAATAACCGGAGTCATAAGTCGGCTCAGATACGTCATTCCAAGAACAGTAAAGTTACTCCTCTATAATTCACTTTTCTACTCCTATTTAAACTACTGCCATCTAGTGTGGGGCACAGCTACGGTTAGCTGTCTTCAGCGTATCTACATTTTTCAGAAAAAGTTCCTTCGTCATGTTTACAATGTCCCCTGGGACTCGCCAAGCAAAGATCTCTTTCTACAAAGTGGTGTGCTAAAAATACACAACTTGTATAAATATCGCTTGAGTGTCCGGTTTAAACTCGAAACACGTAGAAATGTAAACCACATACGTAAACTTGCCGAACTACATACCCGAGATGCAAGCTACACAACAAGGTATGCGGAGACATGGATAGTCCCGACCCCACGGTTAAACTCGGGTAGAGAACGCCTGCAGTTCACTCTTCCGTCCCTGCTAAACGCGTATATATATAATAATTTTGACCTTTTCAGTTCGTCAAACAGGTCTTTGCGTGCTTTGTATGCTAGCATGTAGAATTTTTGTTTTGTGTGTTTTTTTCTTTCTCTTTTTTTTCTTTGCTGCCATTACCTGAGTCTACCCAATGTGAATATTGTGTCAGTATTGTATAATGTTCTTTCGCTTTCTCTTGTACCTGCTCATTATTGTATACTTGTTATCACGCTTTGCAACTGCCTTTTGTATTAAAAGCCTTGCTGTCAAGCTGCTGCCAAGCGAAAGGGGGCTGCGGCTTAGTCAAGCTGTCTCTCACAGCTTTTTCTGCGCCTCCGCTGTCTGTATCTTTACAAGGCAGAAATAAAGAATTTGAATTTGAATTTGGGTTGCACAAGGCCCACCGCTGGGAGCACCTGCCATCGCAGGGGTGGGGCGCATCATTTAACCGCTGCACCACTGCGCCATGAGGGGTACGCGAACTTCCAGGGACCAATGAATGTGAAGAATGGCCTTCTGCATACATGGGAATCGACTCCTTACGCTGTCGCGTCACACCCTTAAGGCGGAGCTTAAGCGTCCCCTCCATTTTTTTCTTCTTCATTTCTTGATCTGTTGGTTTTTATACCTTTTACTGTACATATCATTCCTGATATTATATCCTCATTCTATGTCACTTGGTAATATCATTACGTATAGTTTATTTTTATATTTTATGTTTGCATTTCTGGCGTGTTCACTGGGTTATTTGTCTTGTGGATTCGAAGAAATGAGAGAACAACCCGCAGCATCATTCGGAAATAACAAAGGGAAGAAAAAAGAATGGCATTAAAAAAATACAAAATGAGACAACTTAACCCAGGAAATGTTCTTCCAATGCGTTGCTAAAATTACTATTTTGAAAAAAGAGATTCTGGGAGTAAGTTCGAATCGGTGATGGTTCGGGGGAAGGAGCTATACTTGAATGGATTTGTTCGTGCAACCACAGGCTGCACTGTATGTTCCTTAGTGTGTCGTGTTCGTCTGGTGGTAGAAGGTTGAACATAGTTAGGTATTGGAATGTTTACCTCGCGTAGGGAAACGACGCCGGTCTCTCTGATATCTCGGTGGATACCCGAACCGTGCCGTAAAGGCCTTAAGTAAAATGAAATGAAATGAAAATTGGTTTTAAGCAAAGGAAATGCCTGGCTCTCATATCTGGTGTACACCCGAAAGGAATGGACGCCACAGTGCATTTCTCTAAAGCAACCTTCTAAGAAAGCACCATATTCACTACACGCGCGTCTCCTTCTCGGCCTCCGTACAGGCAGTGCGTGGACGGCCGAACGCCTCCACCGTTATCGTGGTGCTCCCAGCGCATTGTGCGCGAACTGCGACAGCCATGGCGTCAAACCAAGCGTAACAGAACCTTTTCGCTTGTATATCCATTTTTAACCACAACTAAACCACTGCCATGTTTTTTAGTTTTTTTTTATTCTCAGAAATAAAAAAAGACTTCTGTTCTGTTCCTTTTCCTCTGCTGTGGTGTCCTCCTCTCTCTTCTCTTTTTCTCTCTCTCTGTTTTACTATTTCCCAGCTTCTAGTACCACCGTGCGGCTCCACTGCTTTGTCCCCTTTTTAATAGCTCAACCAAATCTGCACCTACCGCTCCACCTGCCGCAGCCCACATGCCTGGACACACAGTCTTTCAAGTCCATGTTCGCTACGTCTCCGACCTCCCCATCACCGGAATTTCCTTGTGCTGAGCTGGCATACGCTTTTGTCACGGTTCTACAATTCAGCCGGACTCATCTTCTTTACCAGCCGCCTTTCGTGCACAACAGACTTTTAAGTTAAGGTTTCCCATCTAACCACCTTACCCACATTTAACGTCTCCCCCCCTCAGGACTTTGTCCTCGAAGCAAAATATCAATCGGGGCCAATTGTACTTTGGCTACTAACCATGCAACCAATTAAAGGGGTCGTATAGTGATGCTCCAAGTAAGTTTGAGTTTAGTTAATTGCTTACTTAACCAATTAGTCTAATTAACCTTTCTAGTCCGACCAGATAAATAAAAATCTCTGCCTCTCCCGTAACCGAGAGTAGAGTAAGCATGAAATGTTTACGGGCCTAATGTCATCTCGGTGGACACCCGAACCGCACCGTACAGGAAGGGAGGAACGCCACCACCCGTTCAGCGCGATGCCTTGCCATTTGAACGCAAGGTTTTTTTGAGGAAAGGAAATGGCGCAGTAATTCTCTGCCATCTCGGTGGACACCCGAACCGCACCGTAAAGCAAGCGAGGAACGCCACCACCCGTTCGGCGCGATGCCTTGCCCTTTGAACGCAGCGCTTCTCCCCCGGGCCCCTGTGCACCTGCGCAGCTTTGCTTCGATGCGCGAAGCCCCTAAGAGATCACGTACGACAACGAAGTGTACGTGGCATTTATGTGCTTTTTGCAGGCGTTATTAGAAATCGGAAATTATAATTCCGTGCATTATCAAACGCACAGCGCGACTGATATCTTGATAAACATTGAGAAGGCACTGGCAGCAGTTTTTTTTGTGACTCGTTTGGAGACCAACCGTTGCTTGCATGCCGGTCGCGTAGGAGGGCTTAGAGAGTCTCGTTAAATCTCGTTAAGTCTCGTACGGTGCCCGGATGTTCTCGTTTCAGTGCCCGGATGACTCGATTTCAGTGCCCGGATGACTCCATTTCAGTGCCCGGATGACTCGATTTCAGTGCCCGGATGACTCGATTTCAGTGCCCGGATGAGTGGATTTCAGTGCCCGGATGAGTGGATTTCAATGCCCGGATGAGTGGATCTCGGTCTCGGCGTGACGTCACCACACTGCCGACAACGGGGGCTAAAAGCATTTCATGCTTAAAAACTGTTTAACCCCGCCAATGATCAGACCTTTGTCACGACGAGGATAATTTCTCTTGTGGAAACGCTGGTTAGCAGACTGAGGATCACCCCTCTATCCTTTTGCACTTTGTTCGTTGTCGACACTCGTGTATAGGTCCCACTGCTGAGTAAGAGTGCGAGGTTAGTAGTGAAAATTCACACCGACTGGCAAATAAATAGCACGCCTCACGAGATGAGAGAACAGGAAGAAATGTGGCCTGAAATATCCTGCCAGTAGTTTGAACTTATTTGATTAGGGCACCAGAAAAGGCAGTTAGTCCTTAGGCGACAATTTAGGTACGCCCCAAGAGATGAAAGAACAGGAAGAAATGTGGCCTGAAATATCCTGCCAGCCGTTTGAACTTATTTGATTAGAGCACCAGAAAAGGCAGTTAGTCCTTGGCGACAATTTAGGTTCACGTTAGTCGCAGATTTCCAGGTGAAGAATATCAACGAGAATTCGTTTCTTCCTGTCTACTGAGGAGATTAAATACGGCCATTATCGGGTTAGAATTTGAGATACGATGGACTGCAATAACGCCTGTATTTCGCGCTTAGTGCATGAGCGCGAGCGCTCCTTGGTAGAGCGGGTTTAGTTACCGCGAGGCACCTGCTGCGACCTATTTGAGTGATATATTCTTTATTGAAAAAAGACTGGCTTCACGAAGGCTTAGTTATTGTGTAAGGATTATTGCTGTGGGCGGGGTGGTGCGAAACAAAGTAGGCACAACGGAAAAACATCGTGTGAGAGCTTTCTTGGCATGCCCCTATGGCTATAAACGATACTCCAGTAAACTTCTTAGCGGCAAAGTGTGATTGTTTCAACCTCAATACTCTTACTGACAAAAGGATAAACGACGAAGAAAGCTGATGCAAGTACGTACTTGAGCCGGTTGTTGCGGCTGTTAGTATGCATGTTTCAGTTTTTCTTTTCAACATTTGGTAGTTGGCGCATGAGTGTGGTGTCTCTTTCCTTTTGCCGTTTGTATGGCGCATTTACTAACGGGTGTGCAAATATTCGAAACTTTTGACAACCCAATCGACTAGCTTTCTCAAGCTCTCAAGTTTTCCGGTAGTCTTCTAATAATTTAGGGGAAGTTCGAAAGAAGCCCAGTGCACTTCACTTCGATGTCTGTTGGAAAAACAGGGCGCAGTCTGACGCAGTGCGGCGTGCTATCGAGATCAGCCCGCGTGGAATGAAGGGTTAAGCGCAGCGACTCTGTCCTTTTGGTGCGCCCGTTTATAATTTTCGTGTGGCCTCTAAGATTTGGCGATGCAACAGGATTCCGAGAATATTAGTAAGAAAGATGGGATGCGCACATGGAACAATTAAAAGAAAGAACGACGAGGCGGGCCCCCGCACAAAAAAAAAAAAAAACAATTTTTACCCTACGATTGCGCTCACTCTAAAACCACGAAAAGGGCCATTGCCAAACAGATTATCAAGTCTTGTTCTCATGCCATGCAAGCCAGCCTCGATATGCAGGTATCAAGAATGAAAGACGCTGGTTTCCCTGACGTGGTTGTGCTGGCAGTGGTTGAAACGCTGGCAAAGAGTTGTCATCTGAATATAAACACTGATATATCTAACCAATCTAAGAGGCCAGTAGTGATTCCATACTTGCACAGGACCGCACGCAATCTCAAGAAAACGGGTAACAAGCACAGCGTCCCACTCGTTTTCTCGGCACCCTGCAAGCTGAGTCACCTGCGTGCCCGCTTCCAACAACGCATCCTGCTAAACATTAGTAAGGTCGGTCTCGATGCCTGATCTCGGGATCCATGACTCATACATAACTCTCACCGTTCCCTCTCACTGCTTCGATGCGGCACTAATGTTGTATTCTCTTTCCTCGCTAGTTGGTTATGCATAATACGACCGTAAAAGTTCAAAACGCTTTGTGTGCGTCTTTCTGCGCCGTCGTATTCTGGGTGCTTATATGATCCTATAATACCGCCACCGCTAATAGGCTATTTTCTTATACGTATGACTCGACGGGCATGTTGATTTCGCGTTGCGGACACCCTAGTGTAGATTTGTGTTCCTCTTTCGACGGTTATAGCTATAACTCTGTACAATTTAAAGCGTACCGCAAAGCCGAAGCAGCACTCAACTGTTTTGCAGGATCATTGGTTTAGCGCAATTATGCGCTAAAGTAACAGATATTCTCAAAAAATACTCGATTCATACCCGATTCTTTTTCTAGCTACAATATTAGTATTTCTTTGGACAGTAAATCTGCACTATTCGTAATCCACTCAGTTTTGAAAAAAGTACTATTGCAACACCCCTACTTACGAGTGCACTTATTTGTCGCGGAGGGTAAGCGGAGAAGGGTAGAACTTTTTCGGTGCAATACTCTGGGATTGCCTCAAGGCGTCACACTCACTTGGTCGATGCTCTGAATGGCTCCACGTAGCGACGGGTCGCAACCACGAAACCAGATGGCCAGTGAAACTCCCATCAGGAACCCCGATGAATACATCGTGACGAGGAGCAGGGAGCCGATAATAGCCGTTCTGCGGAGGACAGCGGGGAAAACAGAACACGCATTAAATAAAGAGTTTGTCAAACGAAATGAGTGGATACAGGAGAAGTGAAGAAAGTTGCCCCGGATTCTATAAGCCCGAACTTTCAATGCTTCCGGGCCACGAAAGAACAGAAAGAAACAAAGGAACAAGCAAAGAAGCGAACAAGAAAAAAATAATACATAGACACGGAAGCATCTACAACTCGCACATTCGTCCGCATAGATCCAGATTAATGAAATACAAATCAATTCACGAGTTGTAGAAGCATGTGCTCTTGTGTGCCGGGACGTGTGTGCGCGGGCGTGCGTTGGGCTTGAATGCGCTCCGCTCACAGACACACATTGCACATTGCACATATGCGAACTGGTACGAAGGCACAAGGACGAACACAGAGACAGGACTGGCGCCAACTACCAGTTGAGTTTATTTTTCGGGAAAAGCTCTTTGCAAGGATGGCTTGTTCACGCAGGAAGGGCCGCTTTGCTTAATAAAATACACCTCAATTATTTCCCTCGCCAGTCTATGTTTTCTTCCACCCAGAATTTTTTTTTTCGAACACCGGAAAACACTTGCAAATTTTACATTGAGAGGCCATGTGGCTGCCGTAGCCATTTTCCTCGTTCCCGAATGCTGCTACGCTCTGTCTTGAAAACACTGGCCCGTCCGGCCCATGTATTCACGGGCACAGTTTAGAGGCACTGCGTACACGACAGTCATGTTGAACTTAAGTCACGACATTCTCATGATGTCGTATTGTCTCACTTGCCTTTTTTTTTTGGCGATGGTGCACATGCATGATAGGCGGCATGGGGCAGATAGCACCACGTTCTTGAGAATATGTGAGAGGCGGTGAATATAAGGATTCACGACAAACGGCTACCTTTTCTTTCTCCTGGTGTCTCTGATGATGATGTCCTCAGGCTTAATGGCACATACCCACGGCGGGGGATTGATCCGCCTTCAACGCTGGTTTCATTTTCTTTAGGCTGTATCAAAACTTCTAACAATCATGGGTTGCGTATAGCCAGCACGAAGTATTGAAGAAATATTGAAGCATATTTTATCAAGTAAAGAGTCCCTGCCTGCGTGAGCAAATCATGCGTGTCACATTGAGACCAAGAAATTGTTTTTTTGAACAAATCGTTGCGGAGTACATCCGAACGAATGGGTTTATGCGAAAAACAATGGTAACATCGCATAGAGCATCAAAAGATATCGTACGGGAAATCGGGGGTTGAGGTGGGTTAATTAGTCAATTAATTAGAGCTAAAATGTCGAAAAAGTGGGCAGGGCCGGAGCAAAAGTGACGCCAAATTTGAAAACGCCGCAAGTGTGGCACCACGTGACCGGAAGTGTGGGCGGAGCCAATGCGTGGCGCCAAATTTGAAAAAGAAGCGTGGCACAAAGTTTGAAAACTCAGATGGGCAATTGATGGAACTTGATTAAGTAAGACAATTATTTGCGGTATCGGTCAGGTATTAATAACTGATCGATAAATGATCGACTTCCGGTTTGAGGGTCTCGACTCAGATGGGCAATTGATGGAACTTGATTAAGTAAGACAATTATTTGCGGTATCGATCAGGTATTAATAACTGATCGATAAATGATCGACTTCCGGTTTGAGGGTCTCGACTTTCGGCCACAAGTCTCAGTTGACGTGAAAAGTGTGGAAATGCCACAGTGATTTAGTTGCAAGCGCCGCGGTGACTCAATGACTTTTTTTTTACTGCTTTGTGTATTCCTGCGAGCTTTACTCGTGGCTTTTTCAGAAAAGTAAACTCACTGGTAGTTAGCGCCAGTCCTGTCCCTGTGTTCGTCCTATTGTCTGCGCACCAGTTCGCATTTGTGCAACTGTGTCTCGTTACGACCAACAAGCTGAAATTAAAGTATTGCAGGCACACGCGCGCGCGAAAGAACGTACAGGAAGTAATATTAAGAACCATGCAGGTGACTGCTATAGAGAAAAGTGCAAGCAGTGCAGTGGTGCCTCATATTAAACCAGAGGGGCATCGTATACTGCCATGTGGAGCTCCAGTGTAGTAGGTTATGTTCTAAAGCCTTGTCAATAAATGGTGGCCTAGAATTCACTTCTTACGTAGTCACTGTTCGCTCTGACACGTCGCTTCGACTGTGGCTGCGAGGTATGTCGCAACAAGCGGCTGAGTTCGAACTACAAGTGTTGACTGGTTGTCTTCTCCTATTTCTCCTCCAGAGGACAGCGCTATTAATTGCGCATATTAAAAACTTTAGAGAGAGAGAGAGGAAGAGAAATAGGGGTGGGATCCGAATGTAGGCTGGCTACCTTGCGAAGGGGGAAAGACAATATAAAGATGAAAGAGTGCTGGGATGCTTGATTACTATTGAAGGATGACAACTAAGGACGAATGTGCGACTCGGAGAGAGCCGTAATACTGCGTGGCCAGTATTCCGAGCCGACGATCGCTTCGCCCACTGTAAGATGATTTTCATCACCGTCAAATTTGATGTAGTGCACGGCACGCGATCTTTTTGATCGCCTAGCCACAGCAACAGATAGCGCAGAGCTCTCAGCAGTATGGAAGAAAAGGAGTCCTGAGGCAGTATCCAATCTAAAACGGCCATTTCGAGTCCGTCTGGTCCTAGGTCACTCAGATATACCCGCGGCTTCAAGCGTGTGTGGAGAGCAACCCGGCCGTTGGGTGGTCGACCGGTCCTCCCCATTTGTTGGCATTGATTGCGATATGCACCTACTGTTGAGGTGCATCGCTTTGCGAGCGTCAGGCGACCGGTCCTCACCACTGTCTGCATGTCTCGCTGTCAGTGGCAGCCAGTGAAGGTCCGTTCGCCTGCTGTTCACAGAACGCTGCGATGCACCTCACCAGTGACTGCATATCGCAGACGATGGCAGCTAATTGTAGGTCCGGCCGCCAACCAACCAAAGGCCGTGTTGCTTTCCACACACGCTTGAAAGCCGCGGGTATATTTGTTTGAGCTATGAGTGAGCAATGGCCGTTTTAGATTGGGCGGCTTATGCACTTCGGTCAGTAAATTGCAAATGCAATGCCGAGCCGCAGGCGAAATAGTCAAGGTGTTTCAGCAGGGTGGAAACAGAAGGGTAGAAGCCGGAGTACGGGCACACACGGACAGAAGCAGGATTTTCGTTTTGATATCTGATTTTCGTTTTTCTGAGACCTCTCTTTGTTTGTTCTTTGAACTAATCACGGGCCCTCTACCACACTAACTGTCCAAAGTACAGAAAACGTTGCAAGGACGGGGTGAGAGTACCTTTGAGCGTCTTTCAGTGTCCTTGAGGCAAGTAATCTTTGGGCAGTCACTTGATCCAAACATGAGCGGTAGATTGCCATCGCAAATGATCCCAGGAAACAAGACCAAATTGCTTCGTCATTCGTCAGGTCGAAGGTGTAGCTGTTGGAAAGGG
This sequence comes from Amblyomma mixtum, assembly GCF_055824585.1. Lineage (NCBI taxonomy): Eukaryota > Metazoa > Arthropoda > Arachnida > Ixodida > Ixodidae > Amblyomma > Amblyomma mixtum. The sequence continues at coordinate 12,748,701 of NC_143021.1, forward strand.
ACACCACTAGTAAGAGTTACTCGCTAACTATCTCAAAGTGACTCTGAAGCACCTATAAGGAGAATACAAACTCGCTCAATCACTACATTGTGTTGTAATGCCCACCTGAGACAAATAACGCACTCCTGCACGCAGCCGAGAGCCTAGAATCGCGCGCGAAAGTTTCTGAGCTTTTTGCGGTAACTTTTTCATGCTCGCGCCCTCATTCCTCTCACACTCCTTTGTATGTTGGTTAGGTTGGTTTAGTTTATGGGGTTTAACGTGCAAACAAGACTAAGAATATGATGGACGCTGTAATGGAGGGCTCCGGATTATTTGGACCACCTTGGATTCCGTCCGTCCGTCCGTCCGTCCGTCCGTCCATCCATCCATCCATCCATCCGTCCGTCCATTCGTCCATCCGTCCGTCCGTCCATCCGTCCGTCCGTCCGTCCATCCATCCATTAATCCATCCATCCATCCATCCATCCATCCATCCATCCATCCATCCATCCATCCATCCATCCATCCATCCATCCATCCATCCATCCATCCATCCATCCATCCATCCATCCATCCATCCATCCATCCATCCATCCATCCATCCATCCATCCATCCATCCATCCATCCATCCATCCATCCATCCATCCATCCATCCATCCATCCATCCATCCATCCATCCATCCATCCATCCATCCATCCATCCATCCATCCATCCATCCATCCATCCATCCATCCATCCATCCATCCATCCATCCATCCATCCATCCATCCATCCATCCATCCATCCATCCATCCATCCATCCATCCATCCATCCATCCATCCATCCATCCATCCATCCATCCATCCATCCATCCATCCATCCATCCATCCATCCATCCATCCATCCATCCATCCATCCATCCATCCATCCATCCATCCATCCATCCATCCATCCATCCATCCATCCATCCATCCATCCATCCATCCATCCATCCATCCATCCATCCATCCATCCATCCATCCATCCATCCATCCATCCATCCATCCATCCATCCATCCATCCATCCATCCATCCATCCATCCATCCATCCATCCATCCATCCATCCATCCATCCATCCATCCATCCATCCATCCATCCATCCATCCATCCATCCATCCATCCATCCATCCATCCATCCATCCATCCATCCATCCATCCATCCATCCATCCATCCATCCATCCATCCATCCATCCATCCATCCATCCATCCATCCATCCATCCATCCATCCATCCATCCATCCATCCATCCATCCATCCATCCATCCATCCATCCATCCATCCATCCATCCATCCATCCATCCATCCATCCATCCATCCATCCATCCATCCATCCATCCATCCATCCATCCATCCATCCATCCATCCATCCATCCATCCATCCATCCATCCATCCATCCATCCATCCATCCATCCATCCATCCATCCATCCATCCATCCATCCATCCATCCATCCATCCATCCATCCATCCATCCATCCATCCATCCATCCATCCATCCATCCATCCATCCATCCATCCATCCATCCATCCATCCATCCATCCATCCATCCATCCATCCATCCATCCATCCATCCATCCATCCATCCATCCATCCATCCATCCATCCATCCATCCATCCATCCATCCATCCATCCATCCATCCATCCATCCATCCATCCATCCATCCATCCATCCATCCATCCATCCATCCATCCATCCATCCATCCATCCATCCATCCATCCATCCATCCATCCATCCATCCATCCATCCATCCATCCATCCATCCATCCATCCATCCATCCATCCATCCATCCATCCATCCATCCATCCATCCATCCATCCATCCATCCATCCATCCATCCATCCATCCATCCATCCATCCATCCATCCATCCATCCATCCATCCATCCATCCATCCATCCATCCATCCATCCATCCATCCATCCATCCATCCATCCATCCATCCATCCATCCATCCATCCATCCATCCATCCATCCATCCATCCATCCATCCATCCATCCATCCATCCATCCATCCATCCATCCATCCATCCATCCATCCATCCATCCATCCATCCATCCATCCATCCATCCATCCATCCATCCATCCATCCATCCATCCATCCATCCATCCATCCATCCATCCATCCATCCATCCATCCATCCATCCATCCATCCATCCATCCATCCATCCATCCATCCATCCATCCATCCATCCATCCATCCATCCATCCATCCATCCATCCATCCATCCATCCATCCATCCATCCATCCATCCATCCATCCATCCATCCATCCATCCATCCATCCATCCATCCATCCATCCATCCATCCATCCATCCATCCATCCATCCATCCATCCATCCATCCATCCATCCATCCATCCATCCATCCATCCATCCATCCATCCATCCATCCATCCATCCATCCATCCATCCATCCATCCATCCATCCATCCATCCATCCATCCATCCATCCATCCATCCATCCATCCATCCATCCATCCATCCATCCATCCATCCATCCATCCATCCATCCATCCATCCATCCATCCATCCATCCATCCATCCATCCATCCATCCATCCATCCATCCATCCATCCATCCATCCATCCATCCATCCATCCATCCATCCATCCATCCATCCATCCATCCATCCATCCATCCATCCATCCATCCATCCATCCATCCATCCATCCATCCATCCATCCATCCATCCATCCATCCATCCATCCATCCATCCATCCATCCATCCATCCATCCATCCATCCATCCATCCATCCATCCATCCATCCATCCATCCATCCATCCATCCATCCATCCATCCATCCATCCATCCATCCATCCATCCATCCATCCATCCATCCATCCATCCATCCATCCATCCATCCATCCATCCATCCATCCATCCATCCATCCATCCATCCATCCATCCATCCATCCATCCATCCATCCATCCATCCATCCATCCATCCATCCATCCATCCATCCATCCATCCATCCATCCATCCATCCATCCATCCATCCATCCATCCATCCATCCATCCATCCATCCATCCATCCATCCATCCATCCATCCATCCATCCATCCATCCATCCATCCATCCATCCATCCATCCATCCATCCATCCATCCATCCATCCATCCATCCATCCATCCATCCATCCATCCATCCATCCATCCATCCATCCATCCATCCATCCATCCATCCATCCATCCATCCATCCATCCATCCATCCATCCATCCATCCATCCATCCATCCATCCATCCATCCATCCATCCATCCATCCATCCATCCATCCATCCATCCATCCATCCATCCATCCATCCATCCATCCATCCATCCATCCATCCATCCATCCATCCATCCATCCATCCATCCATCCATCCATCCATCCATCCATCCATCCATCCATCCATCCATCCATCCATCCATCCATCCATCCATCCATCCATCCATCCATCCATCCATCCATCCATCCATCCATCCATCCATCCATCCATCCATCCATCCATCCATCCATCCATCCATCCATCCATCCATCCATCCATCCATCCATCCATCCATCCATCCATCCATCCATCCATCCATCCATCCATCCATCCATCCATCCATCCATCCATCCATCCATCCATCCATCCATCCATCCATCCATCCATCCATCCATCCATCCATCCATCCATCCATCCATCCATCCATCCATCCATCCATCCATCCATCCATCCATCCATCCATCCATCCATCCATCCATCCATCCATCCATCCATCCATCCATCCATCCATCCATCCATCCATCCATCCATCCATCCATCCAT